>NC_073710.1:24338608-24576848 GCF_023634085.1 Falco cherrug | reverse complement strand
GGCTGGTGACAAAATGTTCGAAACACACCCCATGCACACCTCCACCGGCAAAGGTGCCAGAAAGGAGTTCTGTTTGTAGTTTTTACACTACCCCGGTAGCAGCTGAAAGGCACCACAAAACTTGTTCTACCTGCTTTCTGGGCTGAGATGGGGAATCGCTGAATTTTGGACTCGGCTGGTGACAAAATGTTCCAAACACACCCCATGCACAACTCCACCGGGGAAGGTGCCAGAAACGAGTTCTGTTGGTAGTTTTTACACTACCCCGGTAGGCAGCTGAAAGGCACCACAAAACTTGTTCTACCTGCTTTCTGGGCTGAGATGGGGAATCGCTGAATTTTGGACTCGGCTGGTGACAAAATGTTCCAAACACACGCCATGCACAACTCCACCGGGGAAGGTGCCAGAAACGAGTTCTGTTGGTAGTTTTTACAGTACCCCCGGTAGGCAGCTGAAAGGCACCACAAAACTTGTTCTACCTGCTTTCTGGGCTGAGATGGGGAACGGCTGAATTTTGGACTCGGCTGGTAACAAAATGTTCCAAACACACCTCATGCACCAACTCCACCGGGGAAGGTGCCAGAAATGAGTTCTGTTGGTAGTTTTTACACTACCCCCGGTAGGCAGCTGAAAGGCACCACAAAACTTGTTCTACCTGCTTTCTGGGCTGAGATGGGGAATCGCTGAATTTTGGACTCGGCTGGTGACAAAATGTTCCAAACACACCCATGCACACCTCCACCGACAAAGGTGCCAGAAACGAGTTCTGTTGGTAGTTTTTACACTACCCCGGTAGGCACCTGAAAGGCACCACAAAAGTTGTTGTACCTGCTTTCTGGGCTGAGATGGGGGAATCGCTGAATTTTGGACTCGGCTGGTGACAAAATGTTCGAAAACACACCCCATGCACACCTCCACCGGCAAAGGTGCCAGAAAGGAGTTCTGTTGGTAGTTTTTACACTACCCCGGTTAGGCCAGCTGAAAGGCACCACAAAACTTGTTCTACCTGCTTTCTGGGCTGAGATGGGGGAATCGCTGAATTTTGGACTCGGCTGGTGACAAAATGTTCCAAACACACCCCATGCACAACTCCACCGGGGAAGGTGCCAGAAACTAGTTCTGTTGGTAGTTTTTACACTACCCCGGTAGGCAAGCTGAAAGGCACCACAAAACTTGTTCTACCTGCTTTCTGGGCTGAGATGGGGAATCGCTGAATTTTGGGACTCGGCTGCTGACAAAATGTTCCAAACACACCCCATGCACAACTCCACCGGGGAGGTGCCAGAAACGAGTTCTGTTGGTAGTTTTTACACTACCCCGGTAGGCAAGAGAAAGGCACCACAAAACTTGTTCTACCTGCTTTCTGGGCTGAGATGGGGAACGGCTGAATTTTGGACTCGGCTGGTAACAAAATGTTCCAAACACACCCCATGCACAGCTCCACCGGCAAAGGTGCCAGAAAGGAGTTCTGTTGGTAGTTTTTTACACTACCCCGGTAGGCAGCTGAAAGGCACCACAAAACTTGTTCTACCTGCTTTCTGGGCTGAGATGGGGAATCGCTGAATTTTGGACTCGGCTGGTGACAAAATGTTCCAAACACACCCCATGCACACCTCCACCGGCAAAGGTGCCAGAAACGAGTTCTGTTGGTAGTTTTTACAGTACCCCGGTAGGCAAGAGAAAGGCACCACAAAAGTTGTTCTACCTGCTTTCTGGCCTAGAGATGGGGAATCGCTGAATTTTGGACTCGGCTGGTGACAAAATGTTCGAAACACACCCCATGCACAACTCCACCGGGGAAGGTGCCAGAAACGAGTTCTGTTGGTAGTTTTTACACTACCCCGGTAGGCAGCTGAAAGGCACCACAAAACTTGTTCTACTCTGCTTTCTGGGCTGAGATGGGGAATCGCTGAATTTTGGACTCGGCTGGTGACAAAATGTTCCAAACACACCCCATGCACACCTCCACCGGGGAAGGTGCCAGAAACGAGTTCTGTTGGTAGTTTTTACACTACCCCGGTAGGCAGCTGAAAGGCACCACAAAACTTGTTCTACCTGCTTTCTGGGCTGAGATGGGGAACGGCTGAATTTGGACTCGGCTGGTGACAAAATGTTCCAAACACACCCCATGCACAACTCCACCGGGGAAGGTGCCAGAAACCGAGTTCTGTTGGTAGTTTTTACACTACCCCGGGAGGCAGCTGAAAGGCACCACAAAACTTGTTCTACCTGCTTTCTGGGCTGAGATGGGGAATCGCTGAATTTTGGACTCGGCTGGTGACAAAATGTTCCAAACACACGCATGCACAACTCCACCGGGGAAGGTGCCAGAAACGAGTTCTGTTGGTAGTTTTTACAGTACCCCGGTAGGCAGCTGAAAGGCACCACAAAACTTGTTCTAACCTGCTTTTCTGGGCTGAGATGGGGAACGGCTGAATTTTGGACTCGGCTGGTGACAAAATGTTCCAAACACACCCCATGCACAACTCCACCGGGGAAGGTGCCAGAAACGAGTTCTGTTGGTAGTTTTTACAGTACCCCCGGTAGGCAGCTGAAAGGCACCACAAAAACTTGTTCTACCTGCTTTCTGGGCTGAGATGGGGAACGGCTGAATTTTGGACTCGGCTGGTAACAAAATGTTCCAAAACACACCTCATGCACAACTCCACCGGGGAAGGTGCCAGAAATGAGTTCTGTTGGTAGTTTTTACACTACCCCGGTAGGCAGCTGAAAGGCACCACAAAACTTGTTCTACCTGCTTTCTGGGCTGAGATGGGGAACCGCTGAATTTTGGACTCGGCTGGTGACAAAATGTTCCAAACACACCCCATGCACAACTCCACCGGCAAAGGTGCCAGAAACGAGTTCTGTTGGTAGTTTTTACGCTACCCCGGTAGGCAGCTGAAAGGCACCACAAAAGTTGTTGTACCTGCTTTCTGGGCTGAGATGGGAATCGCTGAATTTTGGACTCGGCTGGTGACAAAATGTTCGAAACACACCCCATGCACACCTCCACCGGCAAAGGTGCCAGAAAGGAGTTCTGTTTGTAGTTTTTACACTACCCCGGTAGGCAGCTGAAAGGCACCACAAAACTTGTTCTACCTGCTTTCTGGGCTGAGATGGGGAATCGCTGAATTTTGGACTCGGCTGGTGACAAAATGTTCCAAAGACACGCCATGCACAACTCCACCGGGGAAGGTGCCAGAAACGAGTTCTGTTGGTAGTTTTTACAGTACCCCGGTAGGCAGCTGAAAGGCACCACAAAACTTGTTCTACCTGCTTTCTGGCTGAGATGGGGAACGGCCTGAATTTTGGACTCGGCTGGTGACAAAATGTTCCAAACACACCCCATGCACAACTCCACCGGGGAAGGTGCCAGAAACGAGTTCTGTTGGTAGTTTTTACACTACCCCCGGTAGGCAGCTGAAAGGCACCACAAAACTTGTTCTACCTGCTTTCTGGCTGAGATGGGGAACGGCTGAATTTTGGACTCGGCTGGTAACAAAATGTTCCAAACACACCTCATGCACAACTCCACCGGGGAAGGTGCCAGAAATGAGTTCTGTTGGTAGTTTTTACACTACCCCCGGTAGGCAGCTGAAAGGCACCACAAAACTTGTTCTACCTGCTTTCTGGGCTGAGATGGGGAACCGCTGAATTTTGGACTCGGCTGGTGACAAAATGTTCCAAACACACCCCATGCACAACTCCACCGGCAAAGGTGCCAGAAACGAGTTCTGTTGGTAGTTTTTACGCTACCCCGGTAGGCAGCTGAAAGGCACCACAAAAGTTGTTGTACCTGCTTTCTGGGCTGAGATGGGGAATCGCTGAATTTTGGACTCGGCTGGTGACAAAATGTTCGAAACACACCCCATGCACACCTCCACCGGCAAAGGTGCCAGAAAGGAGTTCTGTTTGTAGTTTTTACACTACCCCGGTAGGCAGCTGAAAGGCACCACAAAACTTGTTCTACCTGCTTTCTGGGCTGAGATGGGGAATCGCTGAATTTTGGACTCGGCTGGTGACAAAATGTTCCAAACACACCCCATGCACAACTCCACCGGGGAAGGTGCCAGAAACGAGTTCTGTTGGTAGTTTTTACACTACCCCCGGTAGGCAGCTGAAAGGCACCACAAAACTTGTTCTACCTGCTTTCTGGGCTGAGATGGGGAATCGCTGAATTTTGGACTCGGCTGGTGACAAAATGTTCCAAACACACGCCATGCACAACTCCACCGGGGAAGGTGCCAGAAACCGAGTTCTGTTGGTAGTTTTTACAGTACCCCGGTAGGCAGCTGAAAGGCACCACAAAACTTGTTCTACCTGCTTTCTGGGCTGAGATGGGGAACGGCTGAATTTTGGACTCGGCTGGTGACAAAATGTTCCAAACACACCCCATGCACAACTCCACCGGGGAAGGTGCCAGAAACGAGTTCTGTTGGTAGTTTTTTACACTACCCCGGTAGGCAGCTGAAAGGCACCACAAAACTTGTTCTACCTGCTTTCTGGGCTGAGATGGGGAACGGCTGAATTTTGGACTCGGCTGGTGACAAAATGTTCCAAACACACCCATGCACAACTCCACCGGGGAAGGTGCCAGAAACGAGTTCTGTTGGTAGTTTTTACACTACCCCCGGTAGGCACCTGAAAGGCCCACCACAAAAGTTGTTGTACCTGCTTTCTGGGCTGAGATGGGGAATCGCTGAATTTTGGACTCGGCTGGTGACAAAATGTTCGAAACACACCCATGCACACCTCCACCGGCAAAGGTGCCAGAAAGGAGTTCTGTTGGTAGTTTTTACACTACCCCGGTAGGCAGCTGAAAGGCACCACAAAACTTGTTTCTACCTGCTTTCTGGGCTGAGATGGGGAATCGCTGAATTTTGGACTCGCTGGTGACAAAATGTTCCAAAAACACCCCATGCACAACTCCACCGGGGAAGGTGCCAGAAACTAGTTCTGTTGGTAGTTTTTACACTACCCCGGTAGGCAGCTGAAAGGCACCACAAAACTTGTTCTACCTGCTTTCTGGGCTGAGATGGGGAATCGCTGAATTTTGGACTCGGCTGGTGACAAAATGTTCCAAACACACCCCATGCACAACTCCACCGGGGAAGGTGCCAGAAACGAGTTCTGTTGGTAGTTTTTTACACTACCCCCGGTAGGCAAGAGAAAGGCACCACAAAACTTGTTCTACCTGCTTTCTGGGCTGAGATGGGGAACGGCTGAATTTTGGACTCGGCTGGTGACAAAATGTTCCAAACACACCCCATGCACAGCTCCACCGGCAAAGGTGCCAGAAAGGAGTTCTGTTGGTAGTTTTTACACTACCCCACCCGGTAGGCAGCTGAAAGGCACCACAAAACTTGTTCTACCTGCTTTCTGGGGCTGAGATGGGGAATCGCTGAATTTTGGACTCGGCTGGTGACAAAATGTTCCAAACACACCCCATGCACACCTCCACCGGCAAAGGTGCCAGAAACGATTCTGTTGGTAGTTTTTACAGTACCCCCGGTAGGCAAGAGAAAGGCACCACAAAAGTTGTTCTACCTGCTTTCTGGCCTAGAGATGGGGAACGGCTGAATTTTGGACTCGGCTGGTGACAAAATGTTCCAAACACACCCCATGCACAACTCCACCGGGGAAGGTGCCAGAAACGAGTTCTGTTGGTAGTTTTTACACTACCCCGGTAGGCAGCTGAAAGGCACCACAAAAGTTGTTCTACCTGCTTTCTGGGCTGAGATGGGGAATCGCTGAATTTTGGACTCGGCTGGTAACAAAATGTTCCAAACACACCTCATGCACAACTCCACCGGGGAAGGTGCCAGAAATGAGTTCTGTTGGTAGTTTTTACACTACCCCGGTAGGCAGCTGAAAGGCACCACAAAACTTGTTCTACCTGCTTTCTGGGCTGAGATGGGGAACCGCTGAATTTTGGACTCGGCTGGTGACAAAATGTTCGAAACACACCCCATGCACAACTCCACCGGGGAAGGTGCCAGAAACGAGTTCTGTTGGTAGTTTTTACACTACCCCGGTAGGCAGCTGAAAGGCACCACAAAACTTGTTCTACCTGCTTTCTGGGCTGAGATGGGGAATCGCTGAATTTTGGACTCGGCTGCTGACAAAATGTTCCAAACACACCCCATGCACAACTCCACCGGGGAAGGTGCCAGAAACGAGTTCTGTTGGTAGTTTTTACACTACCCCGGTAGGCAGCTGAAAGGCACCACAAAACTTGTTCTACCTGCTTTCTGGGCTGAGATGGGGAATCGCTGAATTTTGGACTCGGCTGGTGACAAAATGTTCCAAACACACGCCATGCACAACTCCACCGGGGAAGGTGCCAGAAACGAGTTCTGTTGGTAGTTTTTACACTACCCCGGTAGGCAGCTGAAAGGCACCACAAAACTTGTTCTACCTGCTTTCTGGGCTGAGATGGGGAACGGCTGAATTTTGGACTCGGCTGGTGACAAAATGTTCCAAACACACCCCATGCACAACTCCACCGGGGAAGGTGCCAGAAACGAGTTCTGTTGGTAGTTTTTACACTACCCCGGTAGGCAGCTGAAAGGCACCACAAAACTTGTTCTACCTGCTTTCTGGGCTGAGATGGGGAACGGCTGAATTTTGGACTCGGCTGGTAACAAAATGTTCCAAACACACCTCATGCACAACTCCACCGGGGAAGGTGCCAGAAATGAGTTCTGTTGGTAGTTTTTACACTACCCCGGTAGGCAGCTGAAAGGCACCACAAAACTTGTTCTACCTGCTTTCTGGGCTGAGATGGGGAATCGCTGAATTTTGGACTCGGCTGGTGACAAAATGTTCCAAACACACCCCATGCACAACTCCACCGGGGAAGGTGCCAGAAACGAGTTCTGTTGGTAGTTTTTACACTACCCCGGTAGGCACCTGAAAGGCACCACAAAACTTGTTCTACCTGCTTTCTGGGCTGAGATGGGGAATCGCTGAATTTTGGACTCGGCTGCTGACAAAATGTTCCAAACACACCCCATGCACACCTCCACCGGCAAAGGTGCCAGAAAGGAGTTCTGTTGGTAGTTTTTACACTACCCCGGTAGGCAGCTGAAAGGCACCACAAAACTTGTTCTACCTGCTTTCTGGGCTGAGATGGGGAATCGCTGAATTTTGGACTCGGCTGGTGACAAAATGTTCCAAAAACACCCCATGCACAACTCCACCGGGGAAGGTGCCAGAAACGAGTTCTGTTGGTAGTTTTTACACTACCCTGGTAGGCAGCTGAAAGGCACCACAAAACTTGTTCTACCTGCTTTCTGGGCTGAGATGGGGAACGGCTGAATTTTGGACTCGGCTGGTGACAAAATGTTCCAAACACACCCCATGCACACCTCCACCGGCAAAGGTGCCAGAAACGAGTTCTGTTGGTAGTTTTTACAGTACCCCGGTAGGCAAGAGAAAGGCACCACAAAAGTTGTTCTACCTGCTTTCTGGCCTAGAGATGGGGAACGGCTGAATTTTGGACTCGGCTGGTGACAAAATGTTCCAAACACACCCCATGCACAACTCCACCGGGGAAGGTGCCAGAAACGAGTTCTGTTGGTAGTTTTTACACTACCCCGGTAGGCAGCTGAAAGGCACCACAAAAGTTTTTCTACCTGCTTTCTGGGCTGAGATGGGGAATCGCTGAATTTTGGACTCGGCTGGTGACAAAATGTTCCAAACACACCCCATGCACACCTCCACCGGCAAAGGTGCCAGAAACGAGTTCTGTTGGTAGTTTTTACACTACCCCGGTAGGCAGCTGAAAGGCACCACAAAACTTGTTCTACCTGCTTTCTGGGCTGAGATGGGGAATCGCTGAATTTTGGACTCGGCTGGTGACAAAATGTTCCAAACACACCCCATGCACAACTCCACCGGGGAAGGTGCCAGAAACGAGTTCTGTTGGTAGTTTTTACACTACCCCGGTAGGCAGCTGAAAGGCACCACAAAACTTGTTCTACCTGCTTTCTGGGCTGAGATGGGGAATCGCTGAATTTTGGACTCGGCTGGTGACAAAATGTTCCAAACACACCCCATGCACAACTCCACCGGGGAAGGTGCCAGAAACGAGTTCTGTTGGTAGTTTTTACACTACCCCGGTAGGCAGCTGAAAGGCACCACAAAACTTGTTCTACCTGCTTTCTGGGCTGAGATGGGGAATCGCTGAATTTTGGACTCGGCTGCTGACAAAATGTTCCAAACACACCCCATGCACAACTCCACCGGGGAAGGTGCCAGAAACGAGTTCTGTTGGTAGTTTTTACACTACCCCGGTAGGCAGCTGAAAGGCACCACAAAACTTGTTGTACCTGCTTTCTGGGCTGAGATGGGGAACCGCTGAATTTTGGACTCGGCTGGTAACAAAATGTTCCAAAAACACCCCATGCACAACTCCACCGGGGAAGGTGCCAGAAATGAGTTCTGTTGGTAGTTTTTACACTACCCCGGTAGGCAAGAGAAAGGCACCACAAAACTTGTTCTACCTGCTTTCTGGGCTGAGATGGGGAATCGCTGAATTTTGGACTCGGCTGGTGACAAAATGTTCGAAACACACCCCATGCACACCTCCACCGGGGAAGGTGCCAGAAAGGAGTTCTGTTGGTAGTTTTTACACTACCCCGGTAGGCAGCTGAAAGGCACCACAAAACTTGTTCTACCTGCTTTCTGGGCTGAGATGGGGAATCGCTGAATTTTGGACTCGGCTGGTGACAAAATGTTCCAAACACACGCCATGCACAACTCCACCGGGGAAGGTGCCAGAAACGAGTTCTGTTGGTAGTTTTTACACTACCCCGGTAGGCAGCTGAAAGGCACCACAAAACTTGTTCTACCTGCTTTCTGGGCTGAGATGGGGAATCGCTGAATTTTGGACTCGGCTGGTGACAAAATGTTCCAAACACACCCCATGCACAACTCCACCGGGGAAGGTGCCAGAAACGAGTTCTGTTGGTAGTTTTTACACTACCCCGGTAGGCAGCTGAAAGGCACCACAAAAGTTTTTCTACCTGCTTTCTGGGCTGAGATGGGGAATCGCTGAATTTTGGACTCGGCTGGTGACAAAATGTTCCAAACACACCCCATGCACACCTCCACCGGCAAAGGTGCCAGAAAGGAGTTCTGTTGGTAGTTTTTACACTACCCCGGTAGGCAGCTGAAAGGCACCACAAAACTTGTTCTACCTGCTTTCTGGGCTGAGATGGGGAATCGCTGAATTTTGGACTCGGCTGGTGACAAAATGTTCGAAACACACCCCATGCACAACTCCACCGGGGAAGGTGCCAGAAACGAGTTCTGTTGGTAGTTTTTACACTACCCCGGTAGGCAGCTGAAAGGCACCACAAAACTTGTTCTACCTGCTTTCTGGGCTGAGATGGGGAATCGCTGAATTTTGGACTCGGCTGGTGACAAAATGTTCCAAACACACCCCATGCACAACTCCACCGGGGAAGGTGCCAGAAACGAGTTCTGTTGGTAGTTTTTACACTACCCCGGTAGGCAAGAGAAAGGCACCACAAAACTTGTTCTACCTGCTTTCTGGGCTGAGATGGGGAACGGCTGAATTTTGGACTCGGCTGGTGACAAAATGTTCCAAACACACCCCATGCACAACTCCACCGGGGAAGGTGCCAGAAACGAGTTCTGTTGGTAGTTTTTACACTACCCCGGTAGGCAGCTGAAAGGCACCACAAAAGTTTTTCTACCTGCTTTCTGGGCTGAGATGGGGAATCGCTGAATTTTGGACTCGGCTGGTGACAAAATGTTCCAAACACACCCCATGCACACCTCCACCGGCAAAGGTGCCAGAAACGAGTTCTGTTGGTAGTTTTTACACTACCCCGGTAGGCAGCTGAAAGGCACCACAAAACTTGTTCTACCTGCTTTCTGGGCTGAGATGGGGAATCGCTGAATTTTGGACTCGGCTGGTGACAAAATGTTCCAAACACACCCCATGCACAACTCCACCGGGGAAGGTGCCAGAAACGAGTTCTGTTGGTAGTTTTTACACTACCCCGGTAGGCAGCTGAAAGGCACCACAAAACTTGTTCTACCTGCTTTCTGGGCTGAGATGGGGAATCGCTGAATTTTGGACTCGGCTGGTGACAAAATGTTCCAAACACACCCCATGCACAACTCCACCGGGGAAGGTGCCAGAAACGAGTTCTGTTGGTAGTTTTTACAGTACCCCGGTAGGCAGCTGAAAGGCACCACAAAACTTGTTCTACCTGCTTTCTGGGCTGAGATGGGGAATCGCTGAATTTTGGACTCGGCTGGTGACAAAATGTTCGAAACACACCCCATGCACACCTCCACCGGGGAAGGTGCCAGAAACGAGTTCTGTTGGTAGTTTTTACACTACCCCGGTAGGCAGCTGAAAGGCACCACAAAACTTGTTCTACCTGCTTTCTGGGCTGAGATGGGGAATCGCTGAATTTTGGACTCGGCTGGTGACAAAATGTTCCAAACACACCCCATGCACACCTCCACCGGCAAAGGTGCCAGAAAGGAGTTCTGTTGGTAGTTTTTACACTACCCCGGTAGGCAGCTGAAAGGCACCACAAAACTTGTTCTACCTGCTTTCTGGGCTGAGATGGGGAATCGCTGAATTTTGGACTCGGCTGGTGACAAAATGTTCCAAACACACCCCATGCACAACTCCACCGGGGAAGGTGCCAGAAACGAGTTCTGTTGGTAGTTTTTACACTACCCCGGTAGGCAGCTGAAAGGCACCACAAAACTTGTTCTACCTGCTTTCTGGGCTGAGATGGGGAATCGCTGAATTTTGGACTCGGCTGGTGACAAAATGTTCCAAACACACCCCATGCACAACTCCACCGGCAAAGGTGCCAGAAACGAGTTCTGTTGGTAGTTTTTACACTACCCCGGTAGGCAAGAGAAAGGCACCACAAAACTTGTTCTACCTGCTTTCTGGGCTGAGATGGGGAACGGCTAAATTTTGGACTCGGCTGGTGACAAAATGTTCCAAACACACCCCATGCACAACTCCACCGGGGAAGGTGCCAGAAACGAGTTCCGTTGGTAGTTTTTACACTACCCCGGTAGGCAGCTGAAAGGCACCACAAAACTTGTTCTACCTGCTTTCTGGGCTGAGATGGGGAATCGCTGAATTTTGGACTCGGCTGGTGACAAAATGTTCCAAACACACCCCATGCACAACTCCACCGGAGAAGGTGCCAGAAACGAGTTCTGTTGGTAGTTTTTACACTACCCCGGTAGGCAGCTGAAAGGCACCACAAAACTTGTTCTACCTGCTTTCTGGGCTGAGATGGGGAATCGCTGAATTTTGGACACGGCTGGTGACAAAATGTTCCAAACACACCCCATGCACAACTCCACCGGGGAAGGTGCCAGAAACGAGTTCTGTTGGTAGTTTTTACACTACCCCGGTAGGCAGCTGAAAGGCACCACAAAAGTTGTTCTACCTGCTTTCTGGGCTGAGATGGGGAACGGCTGAATTTTGGACTCGGCTGCTGACAAAATGTTCCAAACACACCCCATGCACAACTCCACCGGGGAAGGTGCCAGAAACGAGTTCTGTTGGTAGTTTTTACACTACCCCGGTAGGCAGCTGAAAGGCACCACAAAAGTTTTTCTACCTGCTTTCTGGGCTGAGATGGGGAATCGCTGAATTTTGGACTCGGCTGGTGACAAAATGTTCCAAACACACCCCATGCACAACTCCACCGGCAAAGGTGCCAGAAACGAGTTCTGTTGGTAGTTTTTACAGTACCCCGGTAGGCAGCTGAAAGGCACCACAAAACTTGTTCTACCTGCTTTCTGGGCTGAGATGGGGAATCGCTGAATTTTGGACTCGGCTGGTGACAAAATGTTCCAAACACACCCCATGCACAACTCCACCGGGGAAGGTGCCAGAAACGAGTTCTGTTGGTAGTTTTTACACTACCCCGGTAGGCAGCTGAAAGGCACCACAAAAGTTTTTCTACCTGCTTTCTGGGCTGAGATGGGGAATCGCTGAATTTTGGACTCGGCTGGTGACAAAATGTTCCAAACACACCCCATGCACACCTCCACCGGCAAAGGTGCCAGAAAGGAGTTCTGTTGGTAGTTTTTACACTACCCCGGTAGGCAGCTGAAAGGCACCACAAAACTTGTTCTACCTGCTTTCTGGGCTGAGATGGGGAATCGCTGAATTTTGGACTCGGCTGGTGACAAAATGTTCCAAACACACCCCATGCACAACTCCACCGGGGAAGGTGCCAGAAACGAGTTCTGTTGGTAGTTTTTACACTACCCCGGTAGGCAGCTGAAAGGCACCACAAAACTTGTTCTACCTGCTTTCTGGGCTGAGATGGGGAATCGCTGAATTTTGGACTCGGCTGGTGACAAAATGTTCCAAACACACCCCATGCACAACTCCACCGGGGAAGGTGCCAGAAACGAGTTCTGTTGGTAGTTTTTACACTACCCCGGTAGGCAAGAGAAAGGCACCACAAAACTTGTTCTACCTGCTTTCTGGGCTGAGATGGGGAACGGCTGAATTTTGGACTCGGCTGGTGACAAAATGTTCCAAACACACCCCATGCACAACTCCACCGGGGAAGGTGCCAGAAACGAGTTCCGTTGGTAGTTTTTACACTACCCCGGTAGGCAGCTGAAAGGCACCACAAAAGTTTTTCTACCTGCTTTCTGGGCTGAGATGGGGAATCGCTGAATTTTGGACTCGGCTGGTGACAAAATGTTCCAAACACACCCCATGCACACCTCCACCGGCAAAGGTGCCAGAAACGAGTTCTGTTGGTAGTTTTTACACTACCCCGGTAGGCAGCTGAAAGGCACCACAAAACTTGTTCTACCTGCTTTCTGGGCTGAGATGGGGAATCGCTGAATTTTGGACTCGGCTGGTGACAAAATGTTCCAAACACACCCCATGCACAACTCCACCGGGGAAGGTGCCAGAAACGAGTTCTGTTGGTAGTTTTTACACTACCCCGGTAGGCAGCTGAAAGGCACCACAAAACTTGTTCTACCTGCTTTCTGGGCTGAGATGGGGAATCGCTGAATTTTGGACTCGGCTGCTGACAAAATGTTCCAAACACACCCCATGCACAACTCCACCGGGGAAGGTGCCAGAAACGAGTTCTGTTGGTAGTTTTTACACTACCCCGGTAGGCAGCTGAAAGGCACCACAAAACTTGTTCTACCTGCTTTCTGGGCTGAGATGGGGAACGGCTGAATTTTGGACTCGGCTGGTAACAAAATGTTCCAAACACACCCCATGCACAACTCCACCGGGGAAGGTGCCAGAAACGAGTTCTGTTGGTAGTTTTTACACTACCCCGGTAGGCAGCTGAAAGGCACCACAAAACTTGTTCTACCTGCTTTCTGGGCTGAGATGGGGAACGGCTGAGTTTTGGACTCGGCTGGTGACAAAATGTTCCAAACACACCCCATGCACAACTCCACCGGGGAAGGTGCCAGAAACGAGTTCTGTTGGTAGTTTTTACACTACCCCGGTAGGCAGCTGAAAGGCACCACAAAACTTGTTCTACCTGCTTTCTGGGCTAGAGTCTGTGAACAGCTGAGTTTTGGACTCGGCTGGTGACAAAATGTTCCAAACACACCCCATGCACAACTCCACCGGGGAAGGTGCCAGAAACGAGTTCTGTTGGTAGTTTTTACACTACCCCGGTAGGCAGCTGAAAGGCACCACAAAACTTGTTCTACCTGCTTTCTGGGCTGAGATGGGGAATCGCTGAATTTTGGACTCGGCTGGTGACAAAATGTTCCAAACACACCCCATGCACAACTCCACCGGAGAAGGTGCCAGAAACGAGTTCTGTTGGTAGTTTTTACACTACCCCGGTAGGCAGCTGAAAGGCACCACAAAAGTTTTTCTACCTGCTTTCTGGGCTGAGATGGGGAATCGCTGAATTTTGGACTCGGCTGGTGACAAAATGTTCCAAACACACCCCATGCACAACTCCACCGGGGAAGGTGCCAGAAACGAGTTCTGTTGGTAGTTTTTACACTACCCCGGTAGGCAGCTGAAAGGCACCACAAAACTTGTTCTACCTGCTTTCTGGGCTGAGATGGGGAATCGCTGAATTTTGGACTCGGCTGGTGACAAAATGTTCGAAACACACCCCATGCACACCTCCACCGGGGAAGGTGCCAGAAAGGAGTTCTGTTGGTAGTTTTTACACTACCCCGGTAGGCAGCTGAAAGGCACCACAAAACTTGTTCTACCTGCTTTCTGGGCTGAGATGGGGAATCGCTGAATTTTGGACTCGGCTGGTGACAAAATGTTCCAAACACACGCCATGCACAACTCCACCGGGGAAGGTGCCAGAAACGAGTTCTGTTGGTAGTTTTTACACTACCCCGGTAGGCAGCTGAAAGGCACCACAAAACTTGTTCTACCTGCTTTGTGGGCTGAGATGGGGAATCGCTGAATTTTGGACTCGGCTGGTGACAAAATGTTCCAAACACACCCCATGCACAACTCCACCGGGGAAGGTGCCAGAAACGAGTTCTGTTGGTAGTTTTTACACTACCCCAGTAGGCAGCTGAAAGGCACCACAAAAGTTTTTCTACCTGCTTTCTGGGCTGAGATGGGGAATCGCTGAATTTTGGACTCGGCTGGTGACAAAATGTTCCAAACACACCCCATGCACACCTCCACCGGCAAAGGTGCCAGAAAGGAGTTCTGTTGGTAGTTTTTACACTACCCCGGTAGGCAGCTGAAAGGCACCACAAAACTTGTTCTACCTGCTTTCTGGGCTGAGATGGGGAATCGCTGAATTTTGGACTCGGCTGGTGACAAAATGTTCCAAACACACCCCATGCACAACTCCACCGGGGAAGGTGCCAGAAACGAGTTCTGTTGGTAGTTTTTACAGTACCCCGGTAGGCAGCTGAAAGGCACCACAAAACTTGTTCTACCTGCTTTCTGGGCTGAGATGGGGATCAGCTGAATTTTGGACTCGGCTGGTGACAAAATGTTCCAAACACACCCCATGCACAACTCCACCGGGGAAGGTGCCAGAAACGAGTTCTGTTGGTAGTTTTTACACTACCCCGGTAGGCAGCTGAAAGGCACCACAAAACTTGTTCTACCTGCTTTCTGGGCTGAGATGGGGAATCGCTGAATTTTGGACTCGGCTGGTGACAAAATGTTCCAAACACACCCCATGCACAACTCCACCGGGGAAGGTGCCAGAAACGAGTTCTGTTGGTAGTTTTTACACTACCCCGGTAGGCAGCTGAAAGGCACCACAAAACTTGTTCTACCTGCTTTCTGGGCTGAGATGGGGAATCGCTGAATTTTGGACTCGGCTGGTAACAAAATGTTCCAAACACACCCCATGCACAACTCCACCGGGGAAGGTGCCAGAAACGAGTTCTGTTGGTAGTTTTTACACTACCCCGGTAGGCAAGAGAAAGGCACCACAAAACTTTTTGTACCTGCTTTCTGGGCTGAGATGGGGAATAGCTGAATATTGGACTCGGCTGGTGACAAAATGTTCCAAACACACCCCATGCACAACTCCACCGGGGAAGGTGCCAGAAACGAGTTCTGTTGGTAGTTTTTACAGTACCCCGGTAGGCAGCTGAAAGGCACCACAAAACTTGTTCTACCTGCTTTCTGGGCTGAGATGGGGAATCGCTGAATTTTGGACACGGCTGGTGACAAAATGTTCCAAACACACCCCATGCACAACTCCACCGGGGAAGGTGCCAGAAACGAGTTCTGTTGGTAGTTTTTACACTACCCCGGTAGGCAGCTGAAAGGCACCACAAAACTTGTTCTACCTGCTTTCTGGGCTGAGATGGGGAACGGCTGAATTTTGGACTCGGCTGGTAACAAAATGTTCCAAACACACCCCATGCACAACTCCACCGGGGAAGGTGCCAGAAACGAGTTCTGTTGGTAGTTTTTACACTACCCCGGTAGGCAGCTGAAAGGCACCACAAAACTTGTTCTACCTGCTTTCTGGGCTGAGATGGGGAATCGCTGAATTTTGGACTCGGCTGGTGACAAAATGTTCCAAACACACCCCATGCACAACTCCACCGGGGAAGGTGCCAGAAACGAGTTCTGTTGGTAGTTTTTACACTACCCCGGTAGGCAGCTGAAAGGCACCACAAAACTTGTTCTACCTGCTTTCTGGGCTGAGATGGGGAATCGCTGAATTTTGGACTCGGCTGGTGACAAAATGTTCCAAACACACCCCATGCACAACTCCACCGGGGAAGGTGCCAGAAACGAGTTCTGTTGGTAGTTTTTACACTACCCCGGTAGGCAGCTGAAAGGCACCACAAAAGTTGTTGTACCTGCTTTCTGGGCTGAGATGGGGAATCGCTGAATTTTGGACTCGGCTGGTGACAAAATGTTCGAAACACACCCCATGCACACCTCCACCGGCAAAGGTGCCAGAAAGGAGTTCTGCTGGTAGTTTTTACACTACCCCGGTAGGCAGCTGAAAGGCACCACAAAAGTTGTTCTACCTGCTTTCTGGGCTGAGATGGGGAATCGCTGAATTTTGGACTCGGCTGGTGACAAAATGTTCCAAACACACCCCATGCACAACTCCACCGGGGAAGGTGCCAGAAACGAGTTCTGTTGGTAGTTTTTACACTACCCCGGTAGGCAGCTGAAAGGCACCACAAAACTTGTTCTACCTGCTTTCTGGGCTGAGATGGGGAATCGCTGAATTTTGGACTCGGCTGGTGACAAAATGTTCCAAACACACCCCATGCACAACTCCACCGGGGAAGGTGCCAGAAACGAGTTCTGTTGGTAGTTTTTACACTACCCCGGTAGGCAAGAGAAAGGCACCACAAAACTTGTTCTACCTGCTTTCTGGGCTGAGATGGGGAACGGCTGAATTTTGGACTCGGCTGGTGACAAAATGTTCCAAACACACCCCATGCACAACTCCACCGGGGAAGGTGCCAGAAACGAGTTCCGTTGGTAGTTTTTACACTACCCCGGTAGGCAGCTGAAAGGCACCACAAAACTTGTTCTACCTGCTTTCTGGGCTGAGATGGGGAATCGCTGAATTTTGGACTCGGCTGGTGACAAAATGTTCCAAACACACCCCATGCACAACTCCACCGGAGAAGGTGCCAGAAACGAGTTCTGTTGGTAGTTTTTACACTACCCCGGTAGGCAGCTGAAAGGCACCACAAAACTTGTTCTACCTGCTTTCTGGGCTGAGATGGGGAATCGCTGAATTTTGGACACGGCTGGTGACAAAATGTTCCAAACACACCCCATGCACAACTCCACCGGGGAAGGTGCCAGAAACGAGTTCTGTTGGTAGTTTTTACACTACCCCGGTAGGCAGCTGAAAGGCACCACAAAACTTGTTCTACCTGCTTTCTGGGCTGAGATGGGGAACGGCTGAATTTTGGACTCGGCTGGTGACAAAATGTTCGAAACACACCCCATGCACAACTCCACCGGGGAAGGTGCCAGAAACGAGTTCTGTTGGTAGTTTTTACACTACCCCGGTAGGCAGCTGAAAGGCACCACAAAAGTTGTTCTACCTGCTTTCTGGGCTGAGATGGGGAACGGCTGAATTTTGGACTCGGCTGGTGACAAAATGTTCCAAACACACCCCATGCACAACTCCACCGGGGAAGGTGCCAGAAACGAGTTCTGTTGGTAGTTTTTACACTACCCCGGTAGGCAGCTGAAAGGCACCACAAAAGTTGTTCTACCTGCTTTCTGGGCTGAGATGGGGAATCGCTGAATTTTGGACACGGCTGGTGACAAAATGTTCCAAACACACCCCATGCACAACTCCACCGGGGAAGGTGCCAGAAACGAGTTCTGTTGGTAGTTTTTACACTACCCCGGTAGGCAAGAGAAAGGCACCACAAAACTTGTTCTACCTGCTTTCTGGGCTGAGATGGGGAACGGCTGAATTTTGGACTCGGCTGGTGACAAAATGTTCCAAACACACCCCATGCACAACTCCACCGGGGAAGGTGCCAGAAACGAGTTCCGTTGGTAGTTTTTACACTACCCCGGTAGGCAGCTGAAAGGCACCACAAAACTTGTTCTACCTGCTTTCTGGGCTGAGATGGGGAATCGCTGAATTTTGGACTCGGCTGGTGACAAAATGTTCCAAACACACCCCATGCACAACTCCACCGGAGAAGGTGCCAGAAACGAGTTCTGTTGGTAGTTTTTACACTACCCCGGTAGGCAGCTGAAAGGCACCACAAAACTTGTTCTACCTGCTTTCTGGGCTGAGATGGGGAATCGCTGAATTTTGGACACGGCTGGTGACAAAATGTTCCAAACACACCCCATGCACAACTCCACCGGGGAAGGTGCCAGAAACGAGTTCTGTTGGTAGTTTTTACACTACCCCGGTAGGCAGCTGAAAGGCACCACAAAACTTGTTCTACCTGCTTTCTGGGCTGAGATGGGGAACGGCTGAATTTTGGACTCGGCTGGTGACAAAATGTTCCAAACACACCCCATGCACAACTCCACCGGGGAAGGTGCCAGAAACGAGTTCTGTTGGTAGTTTTTACACTACCCCGGTAGGCAGCTGAAAGGCACCACAAAAGTTGTTCTACCTGCTTTCTGGGCTGAGATGGGGAACGGCTGAATTTTGGACTCGGCTGGTGACAAAATGTTCCAAACACACCCCATGCACAACTCCACCGGGGAAGGTGCCAGAAACGAGTTCTGTTGGTAGTTTTTACACTACCCCGGTAGGCAGCTGAAAGGCACCACAAAAGTTGTTCTACCTGCTTTCTGGGCTGAGATGGGGAACGGCTGAATTTTGGACACGGCTGGTGACAAAATGTTCCAAACACACCCCATGCACAACTCCACCGGGGAAGGTGCCAGAAACGAGTTCTGTTGGTAGTTTTTACACTACCCCGGTAGGCAGCTGAAAGGCACCACAAAACTTGTTCTACCTGCTTTCTGGGCTGAGATGGGGAACGGCTGAATTTTGGACTCGGCTGGTGACAAAATGTTCCAAACACACCCCATGCACAACTCCACCGGGGAAGGTGCCAGAAACGAGTTCTGTTGGTAGTTTTTACACTACCCCGGTAGGCAGCTGAAAGGCACCACAAAACTTGTTCTACCTGCTTTCTGGGCTGAGATGGGGAATCGCTGAATTTTGGACTCGGCTGGTGACAAAATGTTCCAAACACACCCCATGCACAACTCCACCGGGGAAGGTGCCAGAAACGAGTTCTGTTGGTAGTTTTTACACTACCCCGGTAGGCAGCTGAAAGGCACCACAAAACTTGTTCTACCTGCTTTCTGGGCTGAGATGGGGAATCGCTGAATTTTGGACTCGGCTGGTGACAAAATGTTCCAAACACACCCCATGCACAACTCCACCGGGGAAGGTGCCAGAAACGAGTTCTGTTGGTAGTTTTTACACTACCCCGGTAGGCAGCTGAAAGGCACCACAAAAGTTGTTGTACCTGCTTTCTGGGCTGAGATGGGGAATCGCTGAATTTTGGACTCGGCTGGTGACAAAATGTTCGAAACACACCCCATGCACACCTCCACCGGCAAAGGTGCCAGAAAGGAGTTCTGCTGGTAGTTTTTACACTACCCCGGTAGGCAGCTGAAAGGCACCACAAAAGTTGTTCTACCTGCTTTCTGGGCTGAGATGGGGAATCGCTGAATTTTGGACTCGGCTGGTGACAAAATGTTCCAAACACACCCCATGCACAACTCCACCGGGGAAGGTGCCAGAAACGAGT
Source organism: Falco cherrug (assembly GCF_023634085.1). Lineage (NCBI taxonomy): Eukaryota > Metazoa > Chordata > Aves > Falconiformes > Falconidae > Falco > Falco cherrug. The sequence continues at coordinate 24,557,090 of NC_073710.1, read as the reverse complement.
TCTGTTGGTAGTTTTTACACTACCCCGGTAGGCAGCTGAAAGGCACCACAAAACTTGTTCTACCTGCTTTCTGGGCTGAGATGGGGAATCGCTGAATTTTGGACTCGGCTGGTGACAAAATGTTCCAAACACACCCCATGCACAACTCCACCGGGGAAGGTGCCAGAAACGAGTTCTGTTGGTAGTTTTTACACTACCCCGGTAGGCAAGAGAAAGGCACCACAAAACTTGTTCTACCTGCTTTCTGGGCTGAGATGGGGAACGGCTGAATTTTGGACTCGGCTGGTGACAAAATGTTCCAAACACACCCCATGCACAACTCCACCGGGGAAGGTGCCAGAAACGAGTTCTGTTGGTAGTTTTTACACTACCCCGGTAGGCAGCTGAAAGGCACCACAAAACTTGTTCTACCTGCTTTCTGGGCTGAGATGGGGAATCGCTGAATTTTGGACTCGGCTGGTGACAAAATGTTCCAAACACACCCCATGCACAACTCCACCGGAGAAGGTGCCAGAAACGAGTTCTGTTGGTAGTTTTTACACTACCCCGGTAGGCAGCTGAAAGGCACCACAAAACTTGTTCTACCTGCTTTCTGGGCTGAGATGGGGAATCGCTGAATTTTGGACACGGCTGGTGACAAAATGTTCCAAACACACCCCATGCACAACTCCACCGGGGAAGGTGCCAGAAACGAGTTCTGTTGGTAGTTTTTACACTACCCCGGTAGGCAGCTGAAAGGCACCACAAAACTTGTTCTACCTGCTTTCTGGGCTGAGATGGGGAACGGCTGAATTTTGGACTCGGCTGGTGACAAAATGTTCGAAACACACCCCATGCACAACTCCACCGGGGAAGGTGCCAGAAACGAGTTCTGTTGGTAGTTTTTACACTACCCCGGTAGGCAGCTGAAAGGCACCACAAAAGTTGTTCTACCTGCTTTCTGGGCTGAGATGGGGAACGGCTGAATTTTGGACTCGGCTGGTGACAAAATGTTCCAAACACACCCCATGCACAACTCCACCGGGGAAGGTGCCAGAAACGAGTTCTGTTGGTAGTTTTTACACTACCCCGGTAGGCAGCTGAAAGGCACCACAAAAGTTGTTCTACCTGCTTTCTGGGCTGAGATGGGGAATCGCTGAATTTTGGACACGGCTGGTGACAAAATGTTCCAAACACACCCCATGCACAACTCCACCGGGGAAGGTGCCAGAAACGAGTTCTGTTGGTAGTTTTTACACTACCCCGGTAGGCAAGAGAAAGGCACCACAAAACTTGTTCTACCTGCTTTCTGGGCTGAGATGGGGAACGGCTGAATTTTGGACTCGGCTGGTGACAAAATGTTCCAAACACACCCCATGCACAACTCCACCGGGGAAGGTGCCAGAAACGAGTTCCGTTGGTAGTTTTTACACTACCCCGGTAGGCAGCTGAAAGGCACCACAAAACTTGTTCTACCTGCTTTCTGGGCTGAGATGGGGAATCGCTGAATTTTGGACTCGGCTGGTGACAAAATGTTCCAAACACACCCCATGCACAACTCCACCGGAGAAGGTGCCAGAAACGAGTTCTGTTGGTAGTTTTTACACTACCCCGGTAGGCAGCTGAAAGGCACCACAAAACTTGTTCTACCTGCTTTCTGGGCTGAGATGGGGAATCGCTGAATTTTGGACACGGCTGGTGACAAAATGTTCCAAACACACCCCATGCACAACTCCACCGGGGAAGGTGCCAGAAACGAGTTCTGTTGGTAGTTTTTACACTACCCCGGTAGGCAGCTGAAAGGCACCACAAAACTTGTTCTACCTGCTTTCTGGGCTGAGATGGGGAACGGCTGAATTTTGGACTCGGCTGGTGACAAAATGTTCCAAACACACCCCATGCACAACTCCACCGGGGAAGGTGCCAGAAACGAGTTCTGTTGGTAGTTTTTACACTACCCCGGTAGGCAGCTGAAAGGCACCACAAAAGTTGTTCTACCTGCTTTCTGGGCTGAGATGGGGAACGGCTGAATTTTGGACTCGGCTGGTGACAAAATGTTCCAAACACACCCCATGCACAACTCCACCGGGGAAGGTGCCAGAAACGAGTTCTGTTGGTAGTTTTTACACTACCCCGGTAGGCAGCTGAAAGGCACCACAAAAGTTGTTCTACCTGCTTTCTGGGCTGAGATGGGGAATCGCTGAATTTTGGACACGGCTGGTGACAAAATGTTCCAAACACACCCCATGCACAACTCCACCGGGGAAGGTGCCAGAAACGAGTTCTGTTGGTAGTTTTTACACTACCCCGGTAGGCAGCTGAAAGGCACCACAAAACTTGTTCTACCTGCTTTCTGGGCTGAGATGGGGAATCGCTGAATTTTGGACTCGGCTGGTGACAAAATGTTCCAAACACACCCCATGCACAACTCCACCGGGGAAGGTGCCAGAAACGAGTTCTGTTGGTAGTTTTTACACTACCCCGGTAGGCAGCTGAAAGGCACCACAAAACTTGTTCTACCTGCTTTCTGGGCTGAGATGGGGAATCGCTGAATTTTGGACTCGGCTGGTGACAAAATGTTCCAAACACACCCCATGCACACCTCCACCGGCAAAGGTGCCAGAAACGAGTTCTGTTGGTAGTTTTTACAGTACCCCGGTAGGCAAGAGAAAGGCACCACAAAAGTTGTTCTACCTGCTTTCTGGCCTAGAGATGGGGAACGGCTGAATTTTGGACTCGGCTGGTGACAAAATGTTCCAAACACACCCCATGCACAACTCCACCGGGGAAGGTGCCAGAAACGAGTTCTGTTGGTAGTTTTTACACTACCCCGGTAGGCAGCTGAAAGGCACCACAAAAGTTTTTCTACCTGCTTTCTGGGCTGAGATGGGGAAACGCTGAATTTTGGACTCGGCTGGTGACAAAATGTTCCAAACACACCCCATGCACACCTCCACCGGGGAAGGTGCCAGAAACGAGTTCTGTTGGTAGTTTTTACACTACCCCGGTAGGCAGCTGAAAGGCACCACAAAACTTGTTCTACCTGCTTTCTGGGCTGAGATGGGGAATCGCTGACTTTTGGACTCGGCTGGTGACAAAATGTTCCAAACACACCCCATGCACAACTCCACCGGGGAAGGTGCCAGAAACGAGTTCTGTTGGTAGTTTTTACACTACCCCGGTAGGCAAGAGAAAGGCACCACAAAACTTGTTCTACCTGCTTTCTGGGCTGAGATGGGGAACGGCTGAATTTTGGACTCGGCTGGTGACAAAATGTTCCAAACACACCCCATGCACAACTCCACCGGGGAAGGTGCCAGAAACGAGTTCCGTTGGTAGTTTTTACACTACCCCGGTAGGCAGCTGAAAGGCACCACAAAACTTGTTCTACCTGCTTTCTGGGCTGAGATGGGGAATCGCTGAATTTTGGACTCGGCTGGTGACAAAATGTTCCAAACACACCCCATGCACAACTCCACCGGAGAAGGTGCCAGAAACGAGTTCTGTTGGTAGTTTTTACACTACCCCGGTAGGCAGCTGAAAGGCACCACAAAAGTTTTTCTACCTGCTTTTTGGGCTGAGATGGGGAATCGCTGAATTTTGGACTCGGCTGGTGACAAAATGTTCCAAACACACCCCATGCACAACTCCACCGGGGAAGGTGCCAGAAACGAGTTCTGTTGGTAGTTTTTACACTACCCCGGTAGGCAGCTGAAAGGCACCACAAAAGTTGTTCTACCTGCTTTCTGGGCTGAGATGGAGAATCGCTGAATTTTGGACACGGCTGGTGACAAAATGTTCCAAACACACCCCATGCACAACTCCACCGGGGAAGGTGCCAGAAACGAGTTCTGTTGGTAGTTTTTACACTACCCCGGTAGGCAGCTGAAAGGCACCACAAAAGTTGTTCTACCTGCTTTCTGGGCTGAGATGGGGAACGGCTGAATTTTGGACTCGGCTGGTAACAAAATGTTCCAAACACACCCCATGCACAACTCCACCGGGGAAGGTGCCAGAAACGAGTTCTGTTGGTAGTTTTTACACTACCCCGGTAGGCAGCTGAAAGGCACCACAAAAGTTGTTCTACCTGCTTTCTGGGCTGAGATGGGGAACGGCTGAATTTTGGACTCGGCTGGTAACAAAATGTTCCAAACACACCCCATGCACAACTCCACCGGGGAAGGTGCCAGAAACGAGTTCTGTTGGTAGTTTTTACACTACCCCGGTAGGCAGCTGAAAGGCACCACAAAAGTTTTTCTACCTGCTTTCTGGGCTGAGATGGGGAATCGCTGAATTTTGGACTCGGCTGGTGACAAAATGTTCCAAACACACCCCATGCACAACTCCACCGGGGAAGGTGCCAGAAACGAGTTCTGTTGGTAGTTTTTACAGTACCCCGGTAGGCAGCTGAAAGGCACCACAAAACTTGTTCTACCTGCTTTCTGGGCTGAGATGGGGATCAGCTGAATTTTGGACTCGGCTGGTGACAAAATGTTCCAAACACACCCCATGCACAACTCCACCGGGGAAGGTGCCAGAAACGAGTTCTGTTGGTAGTTTTTACACTACCCCGGTAGGCAGCTGAAAGGCACCACAAAACTTGTTCTACCTGCTTTCTGGGCTGAGATGGGGAATCGCTGAATTTTGGACTCGGCTGTTGACAAAATGTTCCAAACACACCCCATGCACAACTCCACCGGGGAAGGTGCCAGAAACGAGTTCTGTTGGTAGTTTTTACACTACCCCGGTAGGCAAGAGAAAGGCACCACAAAACTTTTTGTACCTGCTTTCTGGGCTGAGATGGGGAATAGCTGAATATTGGACTCGGCTGGTGACAAAATGTTCCAAACACACCCCATGCACAACTCCACCGGGGAAGGTGCCAGAAACGAGTTCTGTTGGTAGTTTTTACACTACCCCGGTAGGCAGCTGAAAGGCACCACAAAACTTGTTCTACCTGCTTTCTGGGCTGAGATGGGGAATCGCTGAATTTTGGACACGGCTGGTGACAAAATGTTCCAAACACACCCCATGCACAACTCCACCGGGGAAGGTGCCAGAAACGAGTTCTGTTGGTAGTTTTTACACTACCCCGGTAGGCAGCTGAAAGGCACCACAAAACTTGTTCTACCTGCTTTCTGGGCTGAGATGGGGAACGGCTGAATTTTGGACTCGGCTGGTAACAAAATGTTCCAAACACACCCCATGCACAACTCCACCGGGGAAGGTGCCAGAAACGAGTTCTGTTGGTAGTTTTTTACACTACCCCGGTAGGCAGCTGAAAGGCACCACAAAACTTGTTCTACCTGCTTTCTGGGCTGAGATGGGGAATCGCTGAATTTTGGACTCGGCTGGTGACAAAATGTTCCAAACACACCCCATGCACAACTCCACCGGGGAAGGTGCCAGAAACGAGTTCTGTTGGTAGTTTTTACACTACCCCGGTAGGCAGCTGAAAGGCACCACAAAACTTGTTCTACCTGCTTTCTGGGCTGAGATGGGGAATCGCTGAATTTTGGACTCGGCTGGTGACAAAATGTTCCAAACACACCCCATGCACAACTCCACCGGGGAAGGTGCCAGAAACGAGTTCTGTTGGTAGTTTTTACACTACCCCCGGTAGGCAGCTGAAAGGCACCACAAAACTTGTTCTACCTGCTTTCTGGGCTGAGATGGGGAATCGCTGAATTTTGGACTCGGCTGGTGACAAAATGTTCCAAACACACCCCATGCACACCTCCACCGGCAAAGGTGCCAGAAAGGAGTTCTGTTGGTAGTTTTTACACTACCCCGGTAGGCAGCTGAAAGGCACCACAAAAGTTGTTCTACCTGCTTTCTGGGCTGAGATGGGGAATCGCTGAATTTTGGACTCGGCTGGTGACAAAATGTTCCAAACACACCCCATGCACAACTCCACCGGGGAAGGTGCCAGAAACGAGTTCTGTTGGTAGTTTTTACAGTACCCCGGTAGGCAGCTGAAAGGCACCACAAAAGTTGTTCTACCTGCTTTCTGGGCTGAGATGGGGATCAGCTGAATTTTGGACTCGGCTGGTGACAAAATGTTCCAAACACACCCCATGCACACCTCCACCGGGGAAGGTGCCAGAAACGAGTTCTGTTGGTAGTTTTTACACTACCCCGGTAGGCAGCTGAAAGGCACCACAAAACTTGTTCTACCTGCTTTCTGGGCTGAGATGGGGAATCGCTGAATTTTGGACTCGGCTGTTGACAAAATGTTCCAAACACACCCCATGCACAACTCCACCGGGGAAGGTGCCAGAAACGAGTTCTGTTGGTAGTTTTTACACTACCCCGGTAGGCAAGAGAAAGGCACCACAAAACTTTTTGTACCTGCTTTCTGGGCTGAGATGGGGAATAGCTGAATATTGGACTCGGCTGGTGACAAAATGTTCCAAACACACCCCATGCACAACTCCACCGGGGAAGGTGCCAGAAACGAGTTCTGTTGGTAGTTTTTACAGTACCCCGGTAGGCACCTGAAAGGCACCACAAAACTTGTTCTACCTGCTTTCTGGGCTGAGATGGGGAATCGCTGAATTTTGGACACGGCTGCTGACAAAATGTTCCAAACACACCCCATGCACAACTCCACCGGGGAAGGTGCCAGAAACGAGTTCTGTTGGTAGTTTTTACACTACCCCGGTAGGCAGCTGAAAGGCACCACAAAACTTGTTCTACCTGCTTTCTGGGCTGAGATGGGGAATCGCTGAATTTTGGACTCGGCTGGTAACAAAATGTTCCAAACACACCCCATGCACAACTCCACCGGGGAAGGTGCCAGAAACGAGTTCTGTTGGTAGTTTTTACACTACCCCGGTAGGCAAGAGAAAGGCACCACAAAACTTTTTGTACCTGCTTTCTGGGCTGAGATGGGGAATAGCTGAATATTGGACTCGGCTGGTGACAAAATGTTCCAAACACACCCCATGCACACCTCCACCGGCAAAGGTGCCAGAAACGAGTTCTGTTGGTAGTTTTTACACTACCCCGGTAGGCAGCTGAAAGGCACCACAAAACTTGTTCTACCTGCTTTCTGGGCTGAGATGGGGAACGGCTGAATTTTGGACTCGGCTGGTAACAAAATGTTCCAAACACACCCCATGCACAACTCCACCGGGGAAGGTGCCAGAAACGAGTTCTGTTGGTAGTTTTTACACTACCCCGGTAGGCAGCTGAAAGGCACCACAAAACTTGTTCTACCTGCTTTCTGGGCTGAGATGGGGATCAGCTGAATTTTGGACTCGGCTGGTGACAAAATGTTCGAAACACACCCCATGCACAACTCCACCGGGGAAGGTGCCAGAAACGAGTTCTGTTGGTAGTTTTTACACTACCCCGGTAGGCAGCTGAAAGGCACCACAAAACTTGTTCTACCTGCTTTCTGGGCTGAGATGGGGATCAGCTGAATTTTGGACTCGGCTGGTGACAAAATGTTCCAAACACACCCCATGCACAACTCCACCGGGGAAGGTGCCAGAAACGAGTTCTGTTGGTAGTTTTTACACTACCCCGGTAGGCAGCTGAAAGGCACCACAAAAGTTGTTGTACCTGCTTTCTGGGCTGAGATGGGGAATCGCTGAATTTTGGACTCGGCTGGTGACAAAATGTTCGAAACACACCCCATGCACACCTCCACCGGCAAAGGTGCCAGAAAGGAGTTCTGTTGGTAGTTTTTACACTACCCCGGTAGGCAGCTGAAAGGCACCACAAAAGTTGTTCTACCTGCTTTCTGGGCTGAGATGGGGAATCGCTGAATTTTGGACTCGGCTGGTGACAAAATGTTCCAAACACACCCCATGCACAACTCCACCGGGGAAGGTGCCAGAAACGAGTTCTGTTGGTAGTTTTTACAGTACCCCGGTAGGCAGCTGAAAGGCACCACAAAAGTTGTTCTACCTGCTTTCTGGGCTGAGATGGGGATCAGCTGAATTTTGGACTCGGCTGGTGACAAAATGTTCCAAACACACCCCATGCACAACTCCACCGGGGAAGGTGCCAGAAACGAGTTCTGTTGGTAGTTTTTACACTACCCCGGTAGGCAGCTGAAAGGCACCACAAAAGTTGTTGTACCTGCTTTCTGGGCTGAGATGGGGAATCGCTGAATTTTGGACTCGGCTGGTGACAAAATGTTCGAAACACACCCCATGCACACCTCCACCGGCAAAGGTGCCAGAAAGGAGTTCTGTTGGTAGTTTTTACACTACCCCGGTAGGCAGCTGAAAGGCACCACAAAAGTTGTTCTACCTGCTTTCTGGGCTGAGATGGGGAATCGCTGAATTTTGGACTCGGCTGGTGACAAAATGTTCCAAACACACCCCATGCACAACTCCACCGGGGAAGGTGCCAGAAACGAGTTCTGTTGGTAGTTTTTACAGTACCCCGGTAGGCAGCTGAAAGGCACCACAAAAGTTTTTCTACCTGCTTTCTGGGCTGAGATGGGGATCAGCTGAATTTTGGACTCGGCTGGTGACAAAATGTTCCAAACACACCCCATGCACAACTCCACCGGGGAAGGTGCCAGAAACGAGTTCTGTTGGTAGTTTTTACACTACCCCGGTAGGCAGCTGAAAGGCACCACAAAACTTGTTCTACCTGCTTTCTGGGCTGAGATGGGGAATCGCTGAATTTTGGACTCGGCTGTTGACAAAATGTTCCAAACACACCCCATGCACAACTCCACCGGGGAAGGTGCCAGAAACGAGTTCTGTTGGTAGTTTTTACAGTACCCCGGTAGGCAAGAGAAAGGCACCACAAAACTTTTTGTACCTGCTTTCTGGGCTGAGATGGGGAATAGCTGAATATTGGACTCGGCTGGTGACAAAATGTTCCAAACACACCCCATGCACAACTCCACCGGGGAAGGTGCCAGAAACGAGTTCTGTTGGTAGTTTTTACAGTACCCCGGTAGGCAGCTGAAAGGCACCACAAAACTTGTTCTACCTGCTTTCTGGGCTGAGATGGGGAATCGCTGAATTTTGGACTCGGCTGCTGACAAAATGTTCCAAACACACCCCATGCACAACTCCACCGGGGAAGGTGCCAGAAACGAGTTCTGTTGGTAGTTTTTACACTACCCCGGTAGGCAGCTGAAAGGCACCACAAAACTTGTTCTACCTGCTTTCTGGGCTGAGATGGGGAATCGCTGAATTTTGGACTCGGCTGGTAACAAAATGTTCCAAACACACCCCATGCACAACTCCACCGGGGAAGGTGCCAGAAACGAGTTCTGTTGGTAGTTTTTACACTACCCCGGTAGGCAAGAGAAAGGCACCACAAAACTTTTTGTACCTGCTTTCTGGGCTGAGATGGGGAATAGCTGAATATTGGACTCGGCTGGTGACAAAATGTTCCAAACACACCCCATGCACAACTCCACCGGGGAAGGTGCCAGAAACGAGTTCTGTTGGTAGTTTTTACAGTACCCCGGTAGGCAGCTGAAAGGCACCACAAAAGTTGTTCTACCTGCTTTCTGGGCTGAGATGGGGAATCGCTGAATTTTGGACACGGCTGGTGACAAAATGTTCCAAACACACCCCATGCACAACTCCACCGGGGAAGGTGCCAGAAACGAGTTCTGTTGGTAGTTTTTACACTACCCCGGTAGGCAGCTGAAAGGCACCACAAAACTTGTTCTACCTGCTTTCTGGGCTGAGATGGGGAACGGCTGAATTTTGGACTCGGCTGGTAACAAAATGTTCCAAACACACCCCATGCACAACTCCACCGGGGAAGGTGCCAGAAACGAGTTCTGTTGGTAGTTTTTACACTACCCCGGTAGGCAGCTGAAAGGCACCACAAAACTTGTTCTACCTGCTTTCTGGGCTGAGATGGGGAATCGCTGAATTTTGGACTCGGCTGGTGACAAAATGTTCCAAACACACCCCATGCACAACTCCACCGGGGAAGGTGCCAGAAACGAGTTCTGTTGGTAGTTTTTACACTACCCCGGTAGGCAGCTGAAAGGCACCACAAAACTTGTTCTACCTGCTTTCTGGGCTGAGATGGGGAATCGCTGAATTTTGGACTCGGCTGGTGACAAAATGTTCCAAACACACCCCATGCACAACTCCACCGGGGAAGGTGCCAGAAACGAGTTCTGTTGGTAGTTTTTACACTACCCCGGTAGGCAGCTGAAAGGCACCACAAAAGTTGTTGTACCTGCTTTCTGGGCTGAGATGGGGAATCGCTGAATTTTGGACTCGGCTGGTGACAAAATGTTCGAAACACACCCCATGCACACCTCCACCGGCAAAGGTGCCAGAAAGGAGTTCTGTTGGTAGTTTTTACACTACCCCGGTAGGCAGCTGAAAGGCACCACAAAAGTTGTTCTACCTGCTTTCTGGGCTGAGATGGGGAATCGCTGAATTTTGGACTCGGCTGGTGACAAAATGTTCCAAACACACCCCATGCACAACTCCACCGGGGAAGGTGCCAGAAACGAGTTCTGTTGGTAGTTTTTACAGTACCCCGGTAGGCAGCTGAAAGGCACCACAAAAGTTGTTCTACCTGCTTTCTGGGCTGAGATGGGGATCAGCTGAATTTTGGACTCGGCTGGTGACAAAATGTTCCAAACACACCCCATGCACAATTCCACCGGGGAAGGTGCCAGAAACGAGTTCTGTTGGTAGTTTTTACACTACCCCGGTAGGCAGCTGAAAGGCACCACAAAAGTTGTTGTACCTGCTTTCTGGGCTGAGATGGGGAATCGCTGAATTTTGGACTCGGCTGGTGACAAAATGTTCGAAACACACCCCATGCACACCTCCACCGGCAAAGGTGCCAGAAAGGAGTTCTGTTGGTAGTTTTTACAGTACCCCGGTAGGCAGCTGAAAGGCACCACAAAAGTTGTTCTACCTGCTTTCTGGGCTGAGATGGGGATCAGCTGAATTTTGGACTCGGCTGGTGACAAAATGTTCCAAACACACCCCATGCACAACTCCACCGGGGAAGGTGCCAGAAACGAGTTCTGTTGGTAAGTTTTTACACTACCCCGGTAGGCAGCTGAAAGGCACCACAAAAGTTGTTGTACCTGCTTTCTGGGCTGAGATGGGGAATCGCTGATTTTGGACTCGGCTGGTGACAAAATGTTCCAAACACACCCCATGCACACCTCCACCGGCAAAGGTGCCAGAAAGGAGTTCTGTTGGTAGTTTTTACACTACCCCGGTAGGCAGCTGAAAGGCACCACAAAAGTTTTTCTACCTGCTTTCTGGGCTGAGATGGGGAACGGCTGAGTTTTGGACTCGGCTGGTGACAAAATGTTCCAAACACACCCCATGCACAACTCCACCGGGGAAGGTGCCAGAAACGAGTTCTGTTGTAGTTTTTACACTACCCCCGGTAGGCAGCTGAAAGGCACCACAAAAGTTGTTCTACCTGCTTTCTGGCTGAGATGGGGATCAGCTGAATTTTGGACTCGGCTGGTGACAAAATGTTCCAAACACACCCCATGCACAATTCCACCGGGGAAGGTGCCAGAAACGAGTTCTGTTGGTAGTTTTTACAGTACCCCGGTAGGCAGCTGAAAGGCACCACAAAAGTTGTTCTACCTGCTTTCTGGGCTGAGATGGGGATCAGCTGAATTTTGGACTCGGCTGGTGACAAAATGTTCCAAAACACACACCCATGCACAACTCCACCGGGGAAGGTGCCAGAAACGAGTTCTGTTGGTAGTTTTTACACTACCCCGGTAGGCAGCTGAAAGGCACCACAAAAGTTGTTGTACCTGCTTTCTGGGCTGAGATGGGGAATCGCTGAATTTTGGACTCGGCTGGTGACAAAATGTTCGAAACACACCCCATGCACACCTCCACCGGCAAAGGTGCCAGAAAGGAGTTCTGTTGGTAGTTTTTACACTACCCCGGTAGGCAGCTGAAAGGCACCACAAAAGTTGTTCTACCTGCTTTCTGGGCTGAGATGGGGAATCGCTGAATTTTGGACTCGGCTGGTGACAAAATGTTCCAAACACACCCCATGCACAACTCCACCGGGGAAGGTGCCAGAAACGAGTTCTGTTGGTAGTTTTTACAGTACCCCGGTAGGCAGCTGAAAGGCACCACAAAAGTTGTTCTACCTGCTTTCTGGGCTGAGATGGGGATCAGCTGAATTTTGGACTCGGCTGGTGACAAAATGTTCCAAACACACCCCATGCACAACTCCACCGGGGAAGGTGCCAGAAACGAGTTCTGTTGGTAGTTTTTACACTACCCCGGTAGGCAGCTGAAAGGCACCACAAAAGTTGTTGTACCTGCTTTCTGGGCTGAGATGGGGGAATCGCTGAATTTTGGACTCGGCTGGTGACAAAATGTTCGAAACACACCCCATGCACACCTCCACCGGCAAAGGTGCCAGAAAGGAGTTCTGTTGGTAGTTTTTACACTACCCCGGTAGGCAGCTGAAAGGCACCACAAAAGTTGTTCTACCTGCTTTCTGGGCTGAGATGGGGAATCGCTGAATTTTGGACTCGGCTGGTGACAAAATGTTCCAAACACACCCCATGCACAACTCCACCGGGGAAGGTGCCAAGAAACGAGTTCTGTTGGTAGTTTTTACAGTACCCCGGTAGGCAGCTGAAAGGCACCACAAAACTTGTTCTACCTGCTTTCTGGGCTGAGATGGGAATCGCTGAATTTTGGACTCGGCTGGTGACAAAATGTTCCAAACACACCCCATGCACAACTCCACCGGGGAAGGTGCCAGAACGAGTTCTGTTGGTAGTTTTTACACTACCCCGGTAGGCAGCTGAAAGGCACCACAAAACTTGTTCTACCTGCTTTCTGGGCTGAGATGGGGAATCGCTGAATTTTGGACTCGGCTGGTGACAAAATGTTCCAAACACACCCCATGCACAACTCCACCGGGGAAGGTGCCAGAAACGAGTTCTGTTGGTAGTTTTTACACTACCCCGGTAGGCAGCTGAAAGGCACCACAAAAGTTGTTGTACCTGCTTTCTGGGCTGAGATGGGGAATCGCTGAATTTTGGACTCGGCTGGTGACAAAATTGTTCGAAACACACCCCATGCACACCTCCACCGGCAAAGGTGCCAGAAAGGAGTTCTGTTGGTAGTTTTTACACTACCCCGGTAGGCAGCTGAAAGGCACCACAAAAGTTGTTCTACCTGCTTTCTGGGCTGAGATGGGGAATCGCTGAATTTTGGACTCGGCTGGTGACAAAATGTTCCAAACACACCCCATGCACAACTCCACCGGGGAAGGTGCCAGAAACGAGTTCTGTTGGTAGTTTTTACAGTACCCCGGTAGGCAGCTGAAAGGCACCACAAAAGTTGTTCTACCTGCTTTCTGGGCTGAGATGGGGATCAGCTGAATTTTGGACTCGGCTGGTGACAAAATGTTCCAAACACACCCCATGCACAACTCCACCGGGGAAGGTGCCAGAAACGAGTTCTGTTGGTAGTTTTTACACTACCCCGGTAGGCAGCTGAAAGGCACCACAAAACTTGTTCTACCTGCTTTCTGGGCTGAGATGGGGAATCGCTGAATTTTGGACTCGGCTGTTGACAAAATGTTCCAAACACACCCCATGCACAACTCCACCGGGGAAGGTGCCAGAAACGAGTTCTGTTGGTAGTTTTTACACTACCCCCCGGTAGGCAGCTGAAAGGCACCACAAAACTTTTTGTACCTGCTTTCTGGGCTGAGATGGGGAATAGCTGAATATTGGACTCGGCTGGTGACAAAATGTTCCAAACACACCCCATGCACAACTCCACCCGGGGAAGGTGCCAGAAACGAGTTCTGTTGGTAGTTTTTACACTACCCCGGTAGGCAGCTGAAAGGCACCACAAAAGTTGTTCTACCTGCTTTCTGGGCTGAGATGGGGAATCGCTGAATTTTGGACTCGGCTGGTGACAAAATGTTCGAAACACACCCCATGCACACCTCCACCGGCAAAGGTGCCAGAAAGGAGTTCTGTTGGTAGTTTTTACACTACCCCAGTAGGCAGCTGAAAGGCACCACAAAAGTTGTTCTACCTGCTTTCTGGGCTGAGATGGGGAATCGCTGAATTTTGGACTCGGCTGGTGACAAAATGTTCCAAACACACCCCATGCACAACTCCACCGGGGAAGGTGCCAGAAACGAGTTCTGTTGGTAGTTTTTACACTACCCCGGTAGGCAAGAGAAAGGCACCACAAAACTTTTTGTACCTGCTTTCTGGGCTGAGATGGGGAATAGCTGAATATTGGACTCGGCTGGTGAAAAAATGTTCCAAACACACCCCATGCACAACTCCACCGGGGAAGGTGCCAGAAACGAGTTCTGTTGGTAGTTTTTACAGTACCCCGGTAGGCACCTGAAAGGCACCACAAAACTTGTTCTACCTGCTTTCTGGGCTGAGATGGGGAATCGCTGAATTTTGGACTCGGCTGGTGACAAAATGTTCCAAACACACCCCATGCACAACTCCACCGGGGAAGGTGCCAGAAACGAGTTCTGTTGGTAGTTTTTACACTACCCCGGTAGGCAGCTGAAAGGCACCACAAAACTTGTTCTACCTGCTTTCTGGGCTGAGATGGGGAACGGCTGAATTTTGGACTCGGCTGGTAACAAAATGTTCCAAACACACCACATGCACAACTCCACCGGGGAAGGTGCCAGAAACGAGTTCTGTTGGTAGTTTTTACAGTACCCCGGTAGGCAGCTGAAAGGCACCACAAAACTTGTTCTACCTGCTTTCTGGGCTGAGATGGGGAATCGCTGAATTTTGGACTCGGCTGGTGACAAAATGTTCCAAACACACGCCATGCACAACTCCACCGGGGAAGGTGCCAGAAACGAGTTCTGTTGGTAGTTTTTACAGTACCCCCGGTAGGCAGCTGAAAGGCACCACAAAACTTGTTCTACCTGCTTTCTGGGCTGAGATGGGGAACGGCTGAATTTTGGACTCGGCTGGTGACAAAATGTTCCAAACACACCCCATGCACAACTCCACCGGGGAAGGTGCCAGAAACGAGTTCTGTTGGTAGTTTTTACACTACCCCGGTAGGCAGCTGAAAGGCACCACAAAACTTGTTCTACCTGCTTTCTGGGCTGAGATGGGGAACGGCTGAATTTTGGACTCGGCTGGTAACAAAATGTTCCAAACACACCTCATGCACAACTCCACCGGGGAAGGTGCCAGAAATGAGTTCTGTTGGTAGTTTTTACACTACCCCGGTAGGCAGCTGAAAGGCACCACAAAACTTGTTCTACCTGCTTTCTGGGCTGAGATGGGGAACGGCTGAATTTTGGACTCGGCTGGTGACAAAATGTTCCAAACACACCCCATGCACAACTCCACCGGGGAAGGTGCCAGAAACGAGTTCTGTTGGTAGTTTTTACACTACCCCGGTAGGCAGCTGAAAGGCACCACAAAAGTTGTTGTACCTGCTTTCTGGGCTGAGATGGGGAATCGCTGAATTTTGGACTCGGCTGGTGACAAAATGTTCGAAACACACCCCATGCACACCTCCACCGGCAAAGGTGCCAGAAAGGAGTTCTGTTGGTAGTTTTTACACTACCCCCGGTTGGCAGCTGAAAGGCACCACAAAACTTGTTCTACCTGCTTTCTGGGCTGAGATGGGGAATCGCTGAATTTTGGACTCGGCTGGTGACAAAATGTTCCAAAAACACCCCATGCACAACTCCACCGGGGAAGGTGCCAGAAACGAGTTCTGTTGGTAGTTTTTACACTACCCCGGTAGGCAGCTGAAAGGCACCACAAAACTTGTTCTACCTGCTTTCTGGGCTGAGATGGGGAATCGCTGAATTTTGGACTCGGCTGGTGACAAAATGTTCCAAACACACCCCATGCACAACTCCACCGGGGAAGGTGCCAGAAACGAGTTCTGTTGGTAGTTTTTACACTACCCCGGTAGGCAGCTGAAAGGCACCACAAAACTTGTTCTACCTGCTTTCTGGGCTGAGATGGGGAACGGCTGAATTTTGGACTCGGCTGCTAACAAAATGTTCCAAACACACCCCATGCACAGCTCCACCGGCAAAGGTGCCAGAAAGGAGTTCTGTTGGTAGTTTTTACAGTACCCCGGTAGGCAGCTGAAAGGCACCACAAAACTTGTTCTACCTGCTTTCTGGGCTGAGATGGGGAATCGCTGAATTTTGGACTCGGCTGGTGACAAAATGTTCCAAACACACCCCATGCACACCTCCACCGGCAAAGGTGCCAGAAACGAGTTCTGTTGGTAGTTTTTACAGTACCCCGGTAGGCAAGAGAAAGGCACCACAAAAGTTGTTCTACCTGCTTTCTGGCCTAGAGATGGGGAACGGCTGAATTTTGGACTCGGCTGGTGACAAAATGTTCCAAACACACCCCATGCACAACTCCACCGGGGAAGGTGCCAGAAACGAGTTCTGTTGGTAGTTTTTACACTACCCCGGTAGGCAGCTGAAAGGCACCACAAAAGTTTTTCTACCTGCTTTCTGGGCTGAGATGGGGAATCGCTGAATTTTGGACTCGGCTGGTGACAAAATGTTCCAAACACACCCCATGCACACCTCCACCGGGGAAGGTGCCAGAAACGAGTTCTGTTGGTAGTTTTTACAGTACCCCGGTAGGCAGCTGAAAGGCACCACAAAACTTGTTCTACCTGCTTTCTGGGCTGAGATGGGGAATCGCTGAATTTTGGACTCGGCTGGTGACAAAATGTTCCAAACACACCCCATGCACACCTCCACCGGCAAAGGTGCCAGAAACGAGTTCTGTTGGTAGTTTTTACAGTACCCCGGTAGGCAAGAGAAAGGCACCACAAAAGTTGTTCTACCTGCTTTCTGGCCTAGAGATGGGGAACGGCTGAATTTTGGACTCGGCTGGTGACAAAATGTTCCAAACACACCCCATGCACAACTCCACCGGGGAAGGTGCCAGAAACGAGTTCTGTTGGTAGTTTTTACACTACCCCGGTAGGCAGCTGAAAGGCACCACAAAAGTTTTTCTACCTGCTTTCTGGGCTGAGATGGGGAATCGCTGAATTTTGGACTCGGCTGGTGACAAAATGTTCCAAACACACCCCATGCACAACTCCACCGGGGAAGGTGCCAGAAACGAGTTCTGTTGGTAGTTTTTACACTACCCCGGTAGGCAGCTGAAAGGCACCACAAAACTTGTTCTACCTGCTTTCTGGGCTGAGATGGGGAATCGCTGAATTTTGGACTCGGCTGGTGACAAAATGTTCCAAACACACCCCATGCACAACTCCACCGGGGAAGGTGCCAGAAACGAGTTCTGTTGGTAGTTTTTACACTACCCCGGTAGGCAGCTGAAAGGCACCACAAAACTTGTTGTACCTGCTTTCTGGGCTGAGATGGGGAATCGCTGAATTTTGGACTCGGCTGGTGACAAAATGTTCCAAACACACCCCATGCACAACTCCACCGGGGAAGGTGCCAGAAACGAGTTCTGTTGGTAGTTTTTACAGTACCCCGGTAGGCACCTGAAAGGCACCACAAAACTTGTTCTACCTGCTTTCTGGGCTGAGATGGGGAATCGCTGAATTTTGGACACGGCTGGTGACAAAATGTTCCAAACACACCCCATGCACAACTCCACCGGGGAAGGTGCCAGAAACGAGTTCTGTTGGTAGTTTTTACACTACCCCGGTAGGCAGCTGAAAGGCACCACAAAACTTGTTCTACCTGCTTTCTGGGCTGAGATGGGGAACGGCTGAATTTTGGACTCGGCTGGTAACAAAATGTTCCAAACACACCCCATGCACAACTCCACCGGGGAAGGTGCCAGAAACGAGTTCTGTTGGTAGTTTTTACACTACCCCGGTAGGCAGCTGAAAGGCACCACAAAACTTGTTCTACCTGCTTTCTGGGCTGAGATGGGGAATCGCTGAATTTTGGACTCGGCTGGTGACAAAATGTTCCAAACACACGCCATGCACAACTCCACCGGGGAAGGTGCCAGAAACGAGTTCTGTTGGTAGTTTTTACAGTACCCCGGTAGGCAGCTGAAAGGCACCACAAAAGTTGTTGTACCTGCTTTCTGGGCTGAGATGGGGAATCGCTGAATTTTGGACTCGGCTGGTGACAAAATGTTCGAAACACACCCCATGCACACCTCCACCGGCAAAGGTGCCAGAAAGGAGTTCTGTTGGTAGTTTTTACACTACCCCGGTTGGCAGCTGAAAGGCACCACAAAACTTGTTCTACCTGCTTTCTGGGCTGAGATGGGGAATCGCTGAATTTTGGACTCGGCTGGTGACAAAATGTTCCAAAAACACCCCATGCACAACTCCACCGGGGAAGGTGCCAGAAACGAGTTCTGTTGGTAGTTTTTACACTACCCCGGTAGGCAGCTGAAAGGCACCACAAAACTTGTTCTACCTGCTTTCTGGGCTGAGATGGGGAATCGCTGAATTTTGGACTCGGCTGGTGACAAAATGTTCCAAACACACCCCATGCACAACTCCACCGGGGAAGGTGCCAGAAACGAGTTCTGTTGGTAGTTTTTACACTACCCCGGTAGGCAGCTGAAAGGCACCACAAAACTTGTTCTACCTGCTTTCTGGGCTGAGATGGGGAACGGCTGAATTTTGGACTCGGCTGGTAACAAAATGTTCCAAACACACCCCATGCACAGCTCCACCGGCAAAGGTGCCAGAAAGGAGTTCTGTTGGTAGTTTTTACAGTACCCCGGTAGGCAGCTGAAAGGCACCACAAAACTTGTTCTACCTGCTTTCTGGGCTGAGATGGGGAATCGCTGAATTTTGGACTCGGCTGGTGACAAAATGTTCCAAACACACCCCATGCACACCTCCACCGGCAAAGGTGCCAGAAACGAGTTCTGTTGGTAGTTTTTACAGTACCCCGGTAGGCAAGAGAAAGGCACCACAAAAGTTGTTCTACCTGCTTTCTGGCCTAGAGATGGGGAACGGCTGAATTTTGGACTCGGCTGGTGACAAAATGTTCCAAACACACCCCATGCACAACTCCACCGGGGAAGGTGCCAGAAACGAGTTCTGTTGGTAGTTTTTACACTACCCCGGTAGGCAGCTGAAAGGCACCACAAAACTTGTTGTACCTGCTTTCTGGGCTGAGATGGGGAATCGCTGAATTTTGGACTCGGCTGGTGACAAAATGTTCCAAACACACCCCATGCACACCTCCACCGGCAAAGGTGCCAGAAACGAGTTCTGTTGGTAGTTTTTACACTACCCCGGTAGGCAAGAGAAAGGCACCACAAAACTTGTTCTACCTGCTTTCTGGGCTGAGATGGGGAACGGCTGAATTTTGGACTCGGCTGGTGACAAAATGTTCCAAACACACCCCATGCACAACTCCACCGGGGAAGGTGCCAGAAACGAGTTCCGTTGGTAGTTTTTACACTACCCCGGTAGGCAGCTGAAAGGCACCACAAAACTTGTTCTACCTGCTTTCTGGGCTGAGATGGGGAATCGCTGAATTTTGGACTCGGCTGCTGACAAAATGTTCCAAACACACCCCATGCACAACTCCACCGGAGAAGGTGCCAGAAACGAGTTCTGTTGGTAGTTTTTACACTACCCCGGTAGGCAGCTGAAAGGCACCACAAAAGTTGTTCTACCTGCTTTCTGGGCTGAGATGGGGAATCGCTGAATTTTGGACTCGGCTGGTGACAAAATGTTCCAAACACACCCCATGCACACCTCCACCGGCAAAGGTGCCAGAAAGGAGTTCTGTTGGTAGTTTTTACACTACCCCCGGTAGGCAGCTGAAAGGCACCACAAAACTTGTTCTACCTGCTTTCTGGGCTGAGATGGGGAATCGCTGAATTTTGGACTCGGCTGGTGACAAAATGTTCCAAACACACCCCATGCACAACTCCACCGGGGAAGGTGCCAGAAACGAGTTCTGTTGGTAGTTTTTACACTACCCCGGTAGGCAAGAGAAAGGCACCACAAAACTTTTTGTACCTGCTTTCTGGGCTGAGATGGGGAATAGCTGAATTTTGGACTCGGCTGGTGAAAAAATGTTCCAAACACACCCCATGCACAACTCCACCGGGGAAGGTGCCAGAAACGAGTTCTGTTGGTAGTTTTTACACTACCCCGGTAGGCACCTGAAAGGCACCACAAAACTTGTTCTACCTGCTTTCTGGGCTGAGATGGGGAATCGCTGAATTTTGGACACGGCTGGTGACAAAATGTTCCAAACACACCCCATGCACAACTCCACCGGGGAAGGTGCCAGAAACGAGTTCTGTTGGTAGTTTTTACACTACCCCGGTAGGCAGCTGAAAGGCACCACAAAACTTGTTGTACCTGCTTTCTGGGCTGAGATGGGGAACGGCTGAATTTTGGACTCGGCTGGTAACAAAATGTTCCAAACACACCCCATGCACAACTCCACCGGGGAAGGTGCCAGAAACGAGTTCTGTTGGTAGTTTTTACACTACCCCGGTAGGCAGCTGAAAGGCACCACAAAACTTGTTCTACCTGCTTTCTGGGCTGAGATGGGGAATCGCTGAATTTTGGACTCGGCTGGTGACAAAATGTTCCAAACACACGCCATGCACAACTCCACCGGGGAAGGTGCCAGAAACGAGTTCTGTTGGTAGTTTTTACAGTACCCCGGTAGGCAGCTGAAAGGCACCACAAAACTTGTTCTACCTGCTTTCTGGGCTGAGATGGGGAACGGCTGAATTTTGGACTCGGCTGGTGACAAAATGTTCCAAACACACCCCATGCACAACTCCACCGGGGAAGGTGCCAGAAACGAGTTCTGTTGGTAGTTTTTACACTACCCCGGTAGGCAGCTGAAAGGCACCACAAAACTTTTTGTACCTGCTTTCTGGGCTGAGATGGGGAACGGCTGAATTTTGGACTCGGCTGCTGACAAAATGTTCCAAACACACCCCATGCACAACTCCACCGGGGAAGGTGCCAGAAACGAGTTCTGTTGGTAGTTTTTACACTACCCCGGTAGGCACCTGAAAGGCACCACAAAAGTTGTTGTACCTGCTTTCTGGGCTGAGATGGGGAATCGCTGAATTTTGGACTCGGCTGGTGACAAAATGTTCGAAACACACCCCATGCACACCTCCACCGGCAAAGGTGCCAGAAAGGAGTTCTGTTGGTAGTTTTTACACTACCCCGGTAGGCAGCTGAAAGGCACCACAAAACTTGTTCTACCTGCTTTCTGGGCTGAGATGGGGAATCGCTGAATTTTGGACTCGGCTGGTGACAAAATGTTCCAAAAACACCCCATGCACAACTCCACCGGGGAAGGTGCCAGAAACGAGTTCTGTTGGTAGTTTTTACACTACCCCGGTAGGCAGCTGAAAGGCACCACAAAACTTGTTCTACCTGCTTTCTGGGCTGAGATGGGGAATCGCTGAATTTTGGACTCGGCTGGTGACAAAATGTTCCAAACACACCCCATGCACAACTCCACCGGGGAAGGTGCCAGAAACGAGTTCTGTTGGTAGTTTTTACACTACCCCGGTAGGCAGCTGAAAGGCACCACAAAACTTGTTCTACCTGCTTTCTGGGCTGAGATGGGGAACGGCTGAATTTTGGACTCGGCTGGTGACAAAATGTTCCAAACACACCCCATGCACAACTCCACCGGGGAAGGTGCCAGAAACGAGTTCTGTTGGTAGTTTTTACACTACCCCGGTAGGCAGCTGAAAGGCACCACAAAACTTGTTCTACCTGCTTTCTGGGCTGAGATGGGGAACGGCTGAATTTTGGACTCGGCTGGTAACAAAATGTTCCAAACACACCTCATGCACAACTCCACCGGGGAAGGTGCCAGAAATGAGTTCTGTTGGTAGTTTTTACAGTACCCCGGTAGGCAGCTGAAAGGCACCACAAAACTTGTTCTACCTGCTTTCTGGGCTGAGATGGGGAACCGCTGAATTTTGGACTCGGCTGGTGACAAAATGTTCCAAACACACCCCATGCACAACTCCACCGGGGAAGGTGCCAGAAACGAGTTCTGTTGGTAGTTTTTACACTACCCCGGTAGGCACCTGAAAGGCACCACAAAAGTTGTTCTACCTGCTTTCTGGCCTAGAGATGGGGAACGGCTGAATTTTGGACTCGGCTGGTGACAAAATGTTCCAAACACACCCCATGCACAACTCCACCGGGGAAGGTGCCAGAAACGAGTTCTGTTGGTAGTTTTTACACTACCCCGGTAGGCAGCTGAAAGGCACCACAAAAGTTTTTCTACCTGCTTTCTGGGCTGAGATGGGGAATCGCTGAATTTTGGACTCGGCTGGTGACAAAATGTTCCAAACACACCCCATGCACACCTCCACCGGGGAAGGTGCCAGAAACGAGTTCTGTTGGTAGTTTTTACACTACCCCGGTAGGCAAGAGAAAGGCACCACAAAACTTGTTCTACCTGCTTTCTGGGCTGAGATGGGGAACGGCTGAATTTTGGACTCGGCTGGTGACAAAATGTTCCAAACACACCCCATGCACAACTCCACCGGGGAAGG
This sequence comes from Falco cherrug, assembly GCF_023634085.1. Classification (NCBI taxonomy): domain Eukaryota; kingdom Metazoa; phylum Chordata; class Aves; order Falconiformes; family Falconidae; genus Falco; species Falco cherrug. Next base: position 24,534,643 of record NC_073710.1, on the reverse strand, counting down.
TGCCAGAAACGAGTTCCGTTGGTAGTTTTTACACTACCCCGGTAGGCAGCTGAAAGGCACCACAAAACTTGTTCTACCTGCTTTCTGGGCTGAGATGGGGAATCGCTGAATTTTGGACTCGGCTGGTGACAAAATGTTCCAAACACACCCCATGCACAACTCCACCGGAGAAGGTGCCAGAAATGAGTTCTGTTGGTAGTTTTTACACTACCCCGGTAGGCAGCTGAAAGGCACCACAAAAGTTTTTCTACCTGCTTTCTGGGCTGAGATGGGGAATCGCTGAATTTTGGACTCGGCTGGTGACAAAATGTTCCAAACACACCCCATGCACAACTCCACCGGGGAAGGTGCCAGAAACGAGTTCTGTTGGTAGTTTTTACACTACCCCGGTAGGCAGCTGAAAGGCACCACAAAACTTGTTCTACCTGCTTTCTGGGCTGAGATGGGGAATCGCTGAATTTTGGACTCGGCTGGTGACAAAATGTTCCAAACACACCCCATGCAAAACTCCACCGGGGAAGGTGCCAGAAACGAGTTCTGTTGGTAGTTTTTACACTACCCCGGTAGGCAAGAGAAAGGCACCACAAAACTTTTTGTACCTGCTTTCTGGGCTGAGATGGGGAATAGCTGAATATTGGACTCGGCTGGTGAAAAAATGTTCCAAACACACCCCATGCACAACTCCACCGGGGAAGGTGCCAGAAACGAGTTCTGTTGGTAGTTTTTACAGTACCCCGGTAGGCACCTGAAAGGCACCACAAAACTTGTTCTACCTGCTTTCTGGGCTGAGATGGGGAATCGCTGAATTTTGGACACGGCTGGTGACAAAATGTTCCAAACACACCCCATGCACAACTCCACCGGGGAAGGTGCCAGAAACGAGTTCTGTTGGTAGTTTTTACACTACCCCGGTAGGCAGCTGAAAGGCACCACAAAACTTGTTCTACCTGCTTTCTGGGCTGAGATGGGGAACGGCTGAATTTTGGACTCGGCTGGTAACAAAATGTTCCAAACACACCCCATGCACAACTCCACCGGGGAAGGTGCCAGAAACGAGTTCTGTTGGTAGTTTTTACACTACCCCGGTAGGCAGCTGAAAGGCACCACAAAACTTGTTCTACCTGCTTTCTGGGCTGAGATGGGGAATCGCTGAATTTTGGACTCGGCTGGTGACAAAATGTTCCAAACACACGCCATGCACAACTCCACCGGGGAAGGTGCCAGAAACGAGTTCTGTTGGTAGTTTTTACAGTACCCCGGTAGGCAGCTGAAAGGCACCACAAAAGTTGTTGTACCTGCTTTCTGGGCTGAGATGGGGAATCGCTGAATTTTGGACTCGGCTGGTGACAAAATGTTCGAAACACACCCCATGCACACCTCCACCGGCAAAGGTGCCAGAAAGGAGTTCTGTTGGTAGTTTTTACACTACCCCGGTTGGCAGCTGAAAGGCACCACAAAACTTGTTCTACCTGCTTTCTGGGCTGAGATGGGGAATCGCTGAATTTTGGACTCGGCTGGTGACAAAATGTTCCAAAAACACCCCATGCACAACTCCACCGGGGAAGGTGCCAGAAACGAGTTCTGTTGGTAGTTTTTACACTACCCCGGTAGGCAGCTGAAAGGCACCACAAAACTTGTTCTACCTGCTTTCTGGGCTGAGATGGGGAATCGCTGAATTTTGGACTCGGCTGGTGACAAAATGTTCCAAACACACCCCATGCACAACTCCACCGGGGAAGGTGCCAGAAACGAGTTCTGTTGGTAGTTTTTACACTACCCCGGTAGGCAGCTGAAAGGCACCACAAAACTTGTTCTACCTGCTTTCTGGGCTGAGATGGGGAACGGCTGAATTTTGGACTCGGCTGGTAACAAAATGTTCCAAACACACCCCATGCACAGCTCCACCGGGGAAGGTGCCAGAAAGGAGTTCTGTTGGTAGTTTTTACAGTACCCCGGTAGGCAGCTGAAAGGCACCACAAAACTTGTTCTACCTGCTTTCTGGGCTGAGATGGGGAATCGCTGAATTTTGGACTCGGCTGGTGACAAAATGTTCCAAACACACCCCATGCACACCTCCACCGGCAAAGGTGCCAGAAACGAGTTCTGTTGGTAGTTTTTACAGTACCCCGGTAGGCAAGAGAAAGGCACCACAAAAGTTGTTCTACCTGCTTTCTGGCCTAGAGATGGGGAACGGCTGAATTTTGGACTCGGCTGGTGACAAAATGTTCCAAACACACCCCATGCACAACTCCACCGGGGAGGGTGCCAGAAACGAGTTCTGTTGGTAGTTTTTACACTACCCCGGTAGGCAGCTGAAAGGCACCACAAAACTTGTTGTACCTGCTTTCTGGGCTGAGATGGGGAATCGCTGAATTTTGGACTCGGCTGGTGACAAAATGTTCCAAACACACCCCATGCACACCTCCACCGGCAAAGGTGCCAGAAACGAGTTCTGTTGGTAGTTTTTACACTACCCCGGTAGGCAAGAGAAAGGCACCACAAAACTTGTTCTACCTGCTTTCTGGGCTGAGATGGGGAACGGCTGAATTTTGGACTCGGCTGGTGACAAAATGTTCCAAACACACCCCATGCACAACTCCACCGGGGAAGGTGCCAGAAACGAGTTCTGTTGGTAGTTTTTACACTACCCCCGGTAGGCAGCTGAAAGGCACCACAAAACTTGTTCTACCTGCTTTCTGGGCTGAGATGGGGAATCGCTGAATTTTGGACTCGGCTGCTGACAAAATGTTCCAAACACACCCCATGCACAACTCCACCGGAGAAGGTGCCAGAAACGAGTTCTGTTGGTAGTTTTTACACTACCCCGGTAGGCAGCTGAAAGGCACCACAAAACTTGTTCTACCTGCTTTCTGGGCTGAGATGGGGAATCGCTGAATTTTGGACTCGGCTGGTGACAAAATGTTCCAAACACACCCCATGCACAACTCCACCGGCAAAGGTGCCAGAAAGGAGTTCTGTTGGTAGTTTTTACACTACCCCGGTAGGCAGCTGAAAGGCACCACAAAACTTGTTCTACCTGCTTTCTGGGCTGAGATGGGGAATCGCTGAATTTTGGACTCGGCTGGTGACAAAATGTTCCAAACACACCCCATGCACAACTCCACCGGGGAAGGTGCCAGAAACGAGTTCTGTTGGTAGTTTTTACACTACCCCGGTAGGCAAGAGAAAGGCACCACAAAACTTTTTGTACCTGCTTTCTGGGCTGAGATGGGGAATAGCTGAATATTGGACTCGGCTGGTGAAAAAATGTTCCAAACACACCCCATGCACAACTCCACCGGGGAAGGTGCCAGAAACGAGTTCTGTTGGTAGTTTTTACACTACCCCGGTAGGCAGCTGAAAGGCACCACAAAACTTGTTCTACCTGCTTTCTGGGCTGAGATGGGGAATCGCTGAATTTTGGACACGGCTGGTGACAAAATGTTCCAAACACACCCCATGCACAACTCCACCGGGGAAGGTGCCAGAAACGAGTTCTGTTGGTAGTTTTTACACTACCCCGGTAGGCAGCTGAAAGGCACCACAAAACTTGTTCTACCTGCTTTCTGGGCTGAGATGGGGAACGGCTGAATTTTGGACTCGGCTGGTAACAAAATGTTCCAAACACACCCCATGCACAACTCCACCGGGGAAGGTGCCAGAAACGAGTTCTGTTGGTAGTTTTTACACTACCCCGGTAGGCAGCTGAAAGGCACCACAAAACTTGTTCTACCTGCTTTCTGGGCTGAGATGGGGAATCGCTGAATTTTGGACTCGGCTGGTGACAAAATGTTCCAAACACACGCCATGCACAACTCCACCGGGGAAGGTGCCAGAAACGAGTTCTGTTGGTAGTTTTTACAGTACCCCGGTAGGCAGCTGAAAGGCACCACAAAACTTGTTCTACCTGCTTTCTGGGCTGAGATGGGGAACGGCTGAATTTTGGACTCGGCTGGTGACAAAATGTTCCAAACACACCCCATGCACAACTCCACCGGGGAAGGTGCCAGAAACGAGTTCTGTTGGTAGTTTTTACACTACCCCGGTAGGCAGCTGAAAGGCACCACAAAACTTTTTGTACCTGCTTTCTGGGCTGAGATGGGGAACGGCTGAATTTTGGACTCGGCTGCTGACAAAATGTTCCAAACACACCCCATGCACAACTCCACCGGGGAAGGTGCCAGAAACGAGTTCTGTTGGTAGTTTTTACACTACCCCGGTAGGCACCTGAAAGGCACCACAAAAGTTGTTGTACCTGCTTTCTGGGCTGAGATGGGGAATCGCTGAATTTTGGACTCGGCTGGTGACAAAATGTTCGAAACACACCCCATGCACACCTCCACCGGCAAAGGTGCCAGAAAGGAGTTCTGTTGGTAGTTTTTACACTACCCCGGTAGGCAGCTGAAAGGCACCACAAAACTTGTTCTACCTGCTTTCTGGGCTGAGATGGGGAATCGCTGAATTTTGGACTCGGCTGGTGACAAAATGTTCCAAAAACACCCCATGCACAACTCCACCGGGGAAGGTGCCAGAAACGAGTTCTGTTGGTAGTTTTTACACTACCCCGGTAGGCAGCTGAAAGGCACCACAAAACTTGTTCTACCTGCTTTCTGGGCTGAGATGGGGAATCGCTGAATTTTGGACTCGGCTGGTGACAAAATGTTCCAAACACACCCCATGCACAACTCCACCGGGGAAGGTGCCAGAAACGAGTTCTGTTGGTAGTTTTTACAGTACCCCGGTAGGCAGCTGAAAGGCACCACAAAACTTGTTCTACCTGCTTTCTGGGCTGAGATGGGGAACGGCTGAATTTTGGACTCGGCTGGTGACAAAATGTTCCAAACACACCCCATGCACAACTCCACCGGGGAAGGTGCCAGAAACGAGTTCTGTTGGTAGTTTTTACACTACCCCGGTAGGCACCTGAAAGGCACCACAAAAGTTGTTGTACCTGCTTTCTGGGCTGAGATGGGGAATCGCTGAATTTTGGACTCGGCTGGTGACAAAATGTTCGAAACACACCCCATGCACACCTCCACCGGCAAAGGTGCCAGAAAGGAGTTCTGTTGGTAGTTTTTACACTACCCCGGTAGGCAGCTGAAAGGCACCACAAAACTTGTTCTACCTGCTTTCTGGGCTGAGATGGGGAATCGCTGAATTTTGGACTCGGCTGGTGACAAAATGTTCCAAAAACACCCCATGCACAACTCCACCGGGGAAGGTGCCAGAAACGAGTTCTGTTGGTAGTTTTTACACTACCCCGGTAGGCAGCTGAAAGGCACCACAAAACTTGTTCTACCTGCTTTCTGGGCTGAGATGGGGAATCGCTGAATTTTGGAGTCGGCTGCTGACAAAATGTTCCAAACACACCCCATGCACAACTCCACCGGGGAAGGTGCCAGAAACGAGTTCTGTTGGTAGTTTTTACACTACCCCAGTAGGCAGCTGAAAGGCACCACAAAACTTGTTCTACCTGCTTTCTGGGCTGAGATGGGGAACCGCTGAATTTTGGACTCGGCTGGTGACAAAATGTTCCAAACACACCCCATGCACAACTCCACCGGGGAAGGTGCCAGAAACGAGTTCTGTTGGTAGTTTTTACACTACCCCGGTAGGCACCTGAAAGGCACCACAAAAGTTGTTGTACCTGCTTTCTGGGCTGAGATGGGGAATCGCTGAATTTTGGACTCGGCTGGTGACAAAATGTTCCAAACACACCCCATGCACACCTCCACCGGCAAAGGTGCCAGAAAGGAGTTCTGTTGGTAGTTTTTACACTACCCCGGTAGGCAGCTGAAAGGCACCACAAAACTTGTTCTACCTGCTTTCTGGGCTGAGATGGGGAATCGCTGAATTTTGGACTCGGCTGGTGACAAAATGTTCCAAAAACACCCCATGCACAACTCCACCGGGGAAGGTGCCAGAAACGAGTTCTGTTGGTAGTTTTTACACTACCCCGGTAGGCAGCTGAAAGGCACCACAAAACTTGTTCTACCTGCTTTCTGGGCTGAGATGGGGAATCGCTGAATTTTGGACTCGGCTGCTGACAAAATGTTCCAAACACACCCCATGCACAACTCCACCGGGGAAGGTGCCAGAAACGAGTTCTGTTGGTAGTTTTTACACTACCCCAGTAGGCAGCTGAAAGGCACCACAAAACTTGTTCTACCTGCTTTCTGGGCTGAGATGGGGAACGGCTGAATTTTGGACTCGGCTGGTAACAAAATGTTCCAAACACACCCCATGCACAGCTCCACCGGCAAAGGTGCCAGAAAGGAGTTCTGTTGGTAGTTTTTACAGTACCCCGGTAGGCAGCTGAAAGGCACCACAAAACTTGTTCTACCTGCTTTCTGGGCTGAGATGGGGAATCGCTGAATTTTGGACTCGGCTGGTGACAAAATGTTCCAAACACAGCCCATGCACACCTCCACCGGCAAAGGTGCCAGAAACGAGTTCTGTTGGTAGTTTTTACAGTACCCCGGTAGGCAAGAGAAAGGCACCACAAAAGTTGTTCTACCTGCTTTCTGGCCTAGAGATGGGGAACGGCTGAATTTTGGACTCGGCTGGTGACAAAATGTTCCAAACACACCCCATGCACAACTCCACCGGGGAAGGTGCCAGAAACGAGTTCTGTTGGTAGTTTTTACACTACCCCGGTAGGCAGCTGAAAGGCACCACAAAAGTTTTTCTACCTGCTTTCTGGGCTGAGATGGGGAATCGCTGAATTTTGGACTCGGCTGGTGACAAAATGTTCCAAACACACCCCATGCACACCTCCACCGGCAAAGGTGCCAGAAACGAGTTCTGTTGGTAGTTTTTACACTACCCCGGTAGGCAGCTGAAAGGCACCACAAAACTTGTTCTACCTGCTTTCTGGGCTGAGATGGGGAATCGCTGAATTTTGGACTCGGCTGGTGACAAAATGTTCCAAACACACCCCATGCACAACTCCACCGGGGAAGGTGCCAGAAACGAGTTCTGTTGGTAGTTTTTACAGTACCCCGGTAGGCAGCTGAAAGGCACCACAAAACTTGTTCTACCTGCTTTCTGGGCTGAGATGGGGAATCGCTGAATTTTGGACTCGGCTGGTGACAAAATGTTCCAAACACACCCCATGCACAACTCCACCGGGGAAGGTGCCAGAAACGAGTTCTGTTGGTAGTTTTTACACTACCCCGGTAGGCAGCTGAAAGGCACCACAAAACTTGTTCTACCTGCTTTCTGGGCTGAGATGGGGAATCGCTGAATTTTGGACTCGGCTGGTGACAAAATGTTCCAAACACACCCCATGCACAACTCCACCGGGGAAGGTGCCAGAAACGAGTTCTGTTGGTAGTTTTTACACTACCCCGGTAGGCAGCTGAAAGGCACCACAAAACTTGTTCTACCTGCTTTCTGGGCTGAGATGGGGAATCGCTGAATTTTGGACTCGGCTGGTGACAAAATGTTCCAAACACACCCCATGCACAACTCCACCGGGGAAGGTGCCAGAAACGAGTTCTGTTGGTAGTTTTTACACTACCCCGGTAGGCAGCTGAAAGGCACCACAAAACTTGTTCTACCTGCTTTCTGGGCTTGAGATGGGGAATCGCTGAATTTTGGACTCGGCTGGTGACAAAATGTTCCAAACACACCCCATGCACAACTCCACCGGGGAAGGTGCCAGAAACGAGTTCTGTTGGTAGTTTTTACACTACCCCGGTAGGCAGCTGAAAGGCACCACAAAACTTGTTCTACCTGCTTTCTGGGCTGAGATGGGGAACGGCTGAATTTTGGACTCGGCTGGTGACAAAATGTTCCAAACACACCCCATGCACAACTCCACCGGGGAAGGTGCCAGAAACGAGTTCCGTTGGTAGTTTTTACACTACCCCGGTAGGCAGCTGAAAGGCACCACAAAACTTGTTCTACCTGCTTTCTGGGCTGAGATGGGGAATCGCTGAATTTTGGACTCGGCTGGTGACAAAATGTTCCAAACACACCCCATGCACAACTCCACCGGAGAAGGTGCCAGAAACGAGTTCTGTTGGTAGTTTTTACACTACCCCGGTAGGCAGCTGAAAGGCACCACAAAAGTTTTTCTACCTGCTTTCTGGGCTGAGATGGGGAACGGCTGAATTTTGGACTCGGCTGGTGACAAAATGTTCCAAACACACCCCATGCACAACTCCACCGGGGAAGGTGCCAGAAACGAGTTCTGTTGGTAGTTTTTACACTACCCCGGTAGGCAAGAGAAAGGAACCACAAAACTTGTTGTACCTGCTTTCTGGGCTGAGATGGAGAATCGCTGAATTTTGGACTCAGCTGGTGACAAAATGTTCCAAACACACCCCATGCACAACTCCACCGGGGAAGGTGCCAGAAACGAGTTCTGTTGGTAGTTTTTACACTACCCCGGTAGGCAGCTGAAAGGCACCACAAAACTTGTTCTACCTGCTTTCTGGGCTGAGATGGGGAATCGCTGAATTTTGGACTCGGCTGCTGACAAAATGTTCCAAACAGACCCCATGCACAACTCCACCGGGGAAGGTGCCAGAAAGGAGTTCTCTTGGTAGTTTTTACATTGCTCCGGGAGGCAGCAGAAAGGCACCACAAAAGTTTTTCTACCTGCTTTCTGGGCTGAGATGGGGATCAGCTGAATTTTGGACTCGGCTGGTGACAAAATGTTCCAAACACACCCCATGCAAACCTCCACCGGCAAAGGTTCCAGAAACGAGTTCTGTTGGTAGTTTTTACACTACCCCGGTAGGCACCTGAAAGGCACCACAAAACTTGTTGTACCTGCTTTCTGGCCTAGAGATGGGGAACGGCTGAATTTTGGACTCGGCTGGTGACAAAATGTTCCAAACACACCCCATGCACAACTCCACCGGGGAAGGTGCCAGAAACGAGTTCTGTTGGTAGTTTTTACACTACCCCGGTAGGCAAGAGAAAGGCACCACAAAACTTGTTCTACCTGCTTTCTGGGCTGAGATGGGGAATCGCTGAATTTTGGACTCGGCTGGTGACAAAATGTTCCAAACACACCCCATGCACACCTCCACCGGGGAAGGTGCCAGAAACGAGTTCTGTTGGTAGTTTTTACACTACCCCGGTAGGCAAGAGAAAGGCACCACAAAACTTGTTCTACCTGCTTTCTGGGCTGAGATGGGGAATCCCTGAATTTTGGACTCGGCTGGTGACAAAATGTTCCAAACACACCCCATGCACAACTCCACCGGGGAAGGTGCCAGAAATGAGTTCTGTTGGTAGTTTTTACACTACCCCGGTAGGCAGCTGAAAGGCACCACAAAACTTATTCTACCTGCTTTCTGGGCTGAGATGGGGAATCGCTGAATTTTGGACTCGGCTGGTGACAAAATGTTCCAAACACACCCCATGCACAACTCCACCGGGGAAGGTGCCAGAAACGAGTTCTGTTGGTAGTTTTTACACTACCCCGGTAGGCAGCTGAAAGGCACCACAAAAGTTGTTGTACCTGCTTTCTGGGCTGAGATGGGGAATCGCTGAATTTTGGACTCGGCTGGTGACAAAATGTTCCAAACACACCCCATGCACAACTCCACCGGGGAAGGTGCCAGAAACGAGTTCTGTTGGTAGTTTTTACACTACCCCGGTAGGCAGCTGAAAGGCACCACAAAACTTGTTCTACCTGCTTTCTGGGCTGAGATGGGGAATCGCTGAATTTTGGACTCGGCTGGTGACAAAATGTTCCAAACACACCCCATGCACAACTCCACCGGGGAAGGTGCCAGAAACGAGTTCTGTTGGTAGTTTTTACACTACCCCGGTAGGCAAGAGAAAGGCACCACAAAACTTGTTCTACCTGCTTTCTGGGCTGAGATGGGGAATCGCTGAATTTTGGACTCGGCTGGTGACAAAATGTTCCAAACACACCCCATGCACAACTCCACCGGGGAAGGTGCCAGAAACGAGTTCTGTTGGTAGTTTTTACACTACCCCGGTAGGCAGCTGAAAGGCACCACAAAACTTGTTCTACCTGCTTTCTGGGCTTGAGATGGGGAATCGCTGAATTTTGGACTCGGCTGGTGACAAAATGTTCCAAACACACCCCATGCACAACTCCACCGGGGAAGGTGCCAGAAACGAGTTCTGTTGGTAGTTTTTACACTACCCCGGTAGGCAGCTGAAATGCACCACAAAACTTGTTCTACCTGCTTTCTGGGCTGAGATGGGGAATCGCTGAATTTTGGACTCGGCTGGTGACAAAATGTTCCAAACACACCCCATGCACAACTCCACCGGGGAAGGTGCCAGAAACGAGTTCTGTTGGTAGTTTTTACACTACCCCGGTAGGCAAGAGAAAGGCACCACAAAACTTGTTCTACCTGCTTTCTGGGCTGAGATGGGGAACGGCTGAATTTTGGACTCGGCTGGTGACAAAATGTTCCAAACACACCCCATGCACAACTCCACCGGGGAAGGTGCCAGAAACGAGTTCTGTTGGTAGTTTTTACACTACCCCGGTAGGCAAGAGAAAGGAACCACAAAACTTGTTGTACCTGCTTTCTGGGCTGAGATGGAGAATCGCTGAATTTTGGACTCAGCTGGTGACAAAATGTTCCAAACACACCCCATGCACAACTCCACCGGGGAAGGTGCCAGAAACGAGTTCTGTTGGTAGTTTTTACACTACCCCGGTAGGCAGCTGAAAGGCACCACAAAACTTGTTCTACCTGCTTTCTGGGCTGAGATGGGGAATCGCTGAATTTTGGACTCGGCTGGTGACAAAATGTTCCAAACACAGCCCATGCACAACTCCACCGGGGAAGGTGCCAGAAAGGAGTTCTCTTGGTAGTTTTTACATTGCTCCGGGAGGCAGCTGAAAGGCACCACAAAAGTTTTTCTACCTGCTTTCTGGGCTGAGATGGGGATCAGCTGAATTTTGGACCCGGCTGCTGACAAAATGTTCCAAACACACCCCATGCACAACTCCACCGGGGAAGGTGCCAGAAACGAGTTCTGTTGGTAGTTTTTACACTACCCCGGTAGGCAGCTGAAAGGCACCACAAAACTTGTTCTACCTGCTTTCTGGGCTGAGATGGGGAACGGCTGAATTTTGGACTCGGCTGGTGACAAAATGTTCCAAACACACCCCATGCACAACTCCACCGGGGACGGTGCCAGAAACAAGTTCTGTTGGTAGTTTTTACACTACCCCGGTAGGCAGCTGAAAGGCACCACAAAACTTGTTCTACCTGCTTTCTGGGCTGAGATGGGGAATCACTGAATTTTGGACTCGGCTGGTGACAAAATGTTCCAAACACACCCCATGCACAACTCCACCGGGGAAGGTGCCAGAAACGAGTTCTGTTGGTAGTTTTTACACTACCCCGGTAGGCAGCTGAAAGGCACCACAAAACTTGTTCTACCTGCTTTCTGGGCTTGAGATGGGGAACGGCTGAATTTTGGACTCGGCTGGTAACAAAATGTTCCAAACACACCCCATGCACACCTCCACCGGGGAAGGTGCCAGAAACGAGTTCTGTTGGTAGTTTTTACACTACCCCGGTAGGCAGCTGAAAGGCACCACAAAACTTGTTCTACCTGCTTTCTGGGCTGAGATGGGGAATCGCTGAATTTTGGACTCGGCTGGTGACAAAATGTTCCAAACACACCCCATGCACAACTCCACCGGGGAAGGTGCCAGAAACGAGTTCTGTTGGTAGTTTTTACACTACCCCGGTAGGCAGCTGAAAGGCACCACAAAAGTTTTTCTACCTGCTTTCTGGGCTGAGATGGGGATCAGCTGAATTTTGGACTCGGCTGCTGACAAAATGTTCCAAACACACCCCATGCACAACTCCACCGGGGAAGGTGCCAGAAACGAGTTCTGTTGGTAGTTTTTACACTACCCCGGTAGGCAGCTGAAAGGCACCACAAAAGTTGTTCTACCTGCTTTCTGGGCTGAGATGGGGATCAGCTGAATTTTGGACTCGGCTGGTAACAAAATGTTCCAAACACACCCCATGCACAACTCCACCGGGGAAGGTGCCAGAAACGAGTTCTGTTGGTAGTTTTTACACTACCCCGGTAGGCAGCTGAAAGGCACCACAAAAGTTTTTCTACCTGCTTTCTGGGCTGAGATGGGGAATCGCTGAATTTTGGACTCGGCTGGTGACAAAATGTTCCAAACACAGCCCATGCACAACTCCACCGGGGAAGGTGCCAGAAACGAGTTCTGTTGGTAGTTTTTACACTACCCCGGTAGGCAGCTGAAAGGCACCACAAAACTTGTTCTACCTGCTTTCTGGGCTGAGATGGGGAATCGCTGAATTTTGGACTCGGCTGGTGACAAAATGTTCCAAACACACCCCATGCACAACTCCACCGGGGAAGGTGCCAGAAACGAGTTCTGTTGGTAGTTTTTACACTACCCCGGTAGGCAGCTGAAATGCACCACAAAACTTGTTCTACCTGCTTTCTGGGCTGAGATGGGGAACGGCTGAATTTTGGACTCGGCTGGTGACAAAATGTTCCAAACACACCCCATGCACAACTCCACCGGGGACGGTGCCAGAAACAAGTTCTGTTGGTAGTTTTTACACTACCCCGGTAGGCAGCTGAAAGGCACCACAAAACTTGTTCTACCTGCTTTCTGGGCTGAGATGGGGAATCACTGAATTTTGGACTCGGCTGGTGACAAAATGTTCCAAACACACCCCATGCACAACTCCACCGGGGAAGGTGCCAGAAACGAGTTCTGTTGGTAGTTTTTACACTGCCCCGGTAGGCAGCTGAAAGGCACCACAGAACTTGTTCTACCTGCTTTCTGGGCTTGAGATGGGGAACGGCTGAATTTTGGACTCGGCTGGTAACAAAATGTTCCAAACACACCCCATGCACACCTCCACCGGGGAAGGTGCCAGAAACGAGTTCTGTTGGTAGTTTTTACACTACCCCGGTAGGCAGCTGAAAGGCACCACAAAACTTGTTCTACCTGCTTTCTGGGCTGAGATGGGGAATCGCTGAATTTTGGACTCGGCTGGTGACAAAATGTTCCAAACACACCCCATGCACACCTCCACCGGGGAAGGTGCCAGAAACGAGTTCTGTTGGTAGTTTTTACACTACCCCGGTAGGCAGCTGAAAGGCACCACAAAACTTGTTCTACCTGCTTTCTGGGCTGAGATGGGGAATCGCTGAATTTTGGACTCGGCTGGTGACAAAATGTTCCAAACACACCCCATGCACAACTCCTCCGGGGAAGGTGCCAGAAACGAGTTCTGTTGGTAGTTTTTACACTACCCCGGTAGGCAGCTGAAAGGCACCACAAAACTTGTTCTACCTGCTTTCTGGGCTGAGATGGGGATCAGCTGAATTTTGGACTCGGCTGCTGACAAAATGTTCCAAACACACCCCATGCACAACTCCACCGGGGAAGGTGCCAGAAACGAGTTCTGTTGGTAGTTTTTACACTACCCCGGTAGGCAGCTGAAAGGCACCACAAAAGTTGTTCTACCTGCTTTCTGGGCTGAGATGGGGATCAGCTGAATTTTGGACTCGGCTGGTAACAAAATGTTCCAAACACACCCCATGCACAACTCCACCGGGGAAGGTGCCAGAAACGAGTTCTGTTGGTAGTTTTTACACTACCCCGGTAGGCAGCTGAAAGGCACCACAAAAGTTTTTCTACCTGCTTTCTGGGCTGAGATGGGGAATCGCTGAATTTTGGACTCGGCTGGTGACAAAATGTTCCAAACACAGCCCATGCACAACTCCACCGGGGAAGGTGCCAGAAACGAGTTCTGTTGGTAGTTTTTACACTACCCCGGTAGGCAGCTGAAAGGCACCACAAAACTTGTTCTACCTGCTTTCTGGGCTGAGATGGGGAATCGCTGAATTTTGGACTCGGCTGGTGACAAAATGTTCCAAACACACCCCATGCACAACTCCACCGGGGAAGGTGCCAGAAACGAGTTCTGTTGGTAGTTTTTACACTACCCCGGTAGGCAGCTGAAAGGCACCACAAAACTTGTTCTACCTGCTTTCTGGGCTGAGATGGGGATCAGCTGAATTTTGGACTCGGCTGGTGACAAAATGTTCCAAACACACCCCATGCACAGCTCCACCGGGGAAGGTGCCAGAAACGAGTTCTGTTGGTAGTTTTTACACTACCCCGGTAGGCAGCTGAAAGGCACCACAAAACTTGTTCTACCTGCTTTCTGGGCTGAGATGGAGAATCGCTGAATTTTGGACTCGGCTGCTGACAAAATGTTCCAAACACACCCCATGCACAACTCCACCGGGGAAGGTGCCAGAAACGAGTTCTGTTGGTAGTTTTTACACTACCCCGGTAGGCAGCTGAAAGGCACCACAAAACTTGTTCTACCTGCTTTCTGGGCTGAGATGGGGAATCGCTGAATTTTGGACTCGGCTGGTGACAAAATGTTCCAAACACACCCCATGCACAACTCCACCGGGGAAGGTGCCAGAAACGAGTTCTGTTGGTAGTTTTTACACTACCCCGGTAGGCAGCTGAAAGGCACCACAAAACTTGTTCTACCTGCTTTCTGGGCTGAGATGGGGAACGGCTGAATTTTGGACTCGGCTGGTAACAAAATGTTCCAAACACACCCCATGCACAGCTCCACCGGGGAAGGTGCCAGAAACGAGTTCTGTTGGTAGTTTTTACAGTACCCCGGTAGGCACCTGAAAGGCACCACAAAACTTGTTCTACCTGCTTTCTGGGCTGAGATGGGGAACGGCTGAATTTTGGACTCGGCTGGTAACAAAATGTTCCAAACACACCCCATGCACAACTCCACCGGGGAAGGTGCCAGAAACGAGTTCTGTTGGTAGTTTTTACACTACCCCGGTAGGCAGCTGAAAGGCACCACAAAACTTGTTCTACCTGCTTTCTGGGCTGAGATGGGGAATCGCTGAATTTTGGACTCGGCTGGTGACAAAATGTTCCAAACACACCCCATGCACAACTCCACCGGGGAAGGTGCCAGAAACGAGTTCTGTTGGTAGTTTTTACACTACCCCGGTAGGCAGCTGAAAGGCACCACAAAACTTGTTCTACCTGCTTTCTGGGCTTGAGATGGGGAACGGCTGAATTTTGGACTCGGCTGGTAACAAAATGTTCCAAACACACCCCATGCACACCTCCACCGGGGAAGGTGCCAGAAACGAGTTCTGTTGGTAGTTTTTACACTACCCCGGTAGGCAAGAGAAAGGCGCCACAAAACTTGTTCTACCTGCTTTCTGGGCTGAGATGGGGAATCGCTGAATTTTGGACTCGGCTGGTGACAAAATGTTCCAAACACACCCCATGCACAACTCCACCGGGGAAGGTGCCAGAAATGAGTTCTGTTGGTAGTTTTTACACTACCCCGGTAGGCAGCTGAAAGGCACCACAAAACTTGTTCTACCTGCTTTCTGGGCTAGAGTCTGTGAACAGCTGAGTTTTGGACTCGGCTGGTGACAAAATGTTCCAAACACACCCCATGCACAACTCCTCCGGGGAAGGTGCCAGAAACGAGTTCTGTTGGTAGTTTTTACACTACCCCGGTAGGCAGCTGAAAGGCACCACAAAACTTGTTCTACCTGCTTTCTGGGCTGAGATGGGGAATCGCTGAATTTTGGACTCGGCTGGTGACAAAATGTTCCAAACACACCCCATGCACAACTCCACCGGGGAAGGTGCCAGAAACGAGTTCTGTTGGTAGTTTTTACACTACCCCGGTAGGCAGCTGAAAGGCACCACAAAACTTGTTCTACCTGCTTTCTGGGCTGAGATGGGGAATCGCTGAATTTTGGACTCGGCTGGTGACAAAATGTTCCAAACACACCCCATGCACAACTCCACCGGGGAAGGTGCCAGAAACGAGTTCTGTTGGTAGTTTTTACACTACCCCGGTAGGCACCTGAAAGGCACCACAAAACTTTTTGTACCTGCTTTCTGGGCTGAGATGGGGAATCGCTGAATTTTGGACTCGGCTGGTGACAAAATGTTCCAAACACACCCCATGCACAACTCCACCGGGGAAGGTGCCAGAAACGAGTTCTGTTGGTAGTTTTTACACTACCCCGGTAGGCAGCTGAAAGGCACCACAAAACTTGTTCTACCTGCTTTCTGGGCTGAGATGGGGAATCACTGAATTTTGGACTCGGCTGGTGACAAAATGTTCCAAACACACCCCATGCACAACTCCACCGGGGAAGGTGCCAGAAACGAGTTCTGTTGGTAGTTTTTACACTGCCCCGGTAGGCAGCTGAAAGGCACCACAAAACTTGTTCTACCTGCTTTCTGGGCTTGAGATGGGGAACGGCTGAATTTTGGACTCGGCTGGTAACAAAATGTTCCAAACACACCCCATGCACACCTCCACCGGGGAAGGTGCCAGAAACGAGTTCTGTTGGTAGTTTTTACACTACCCCGGTAGGCAGCTGAAAGGCACCACAAAACTTGTTCTACCTGCTTTCTGGGCTGAGATGGGGAATCGCTGAATTTTGGACTCGGCTGGTGACAAAATGTTCCAAACACACCCCATGCACACCTCCACCGGGGAAGGTGCCAGAAACGAGTTCTGTTGGTAGTTTTTACACTACCCCGGTAGGCAGCTGAAAGGCACCACAAAACTTGTTCTACCTGCTTTCTGGGCTGAGATGGGGAATCGCTGAATTTTGGACTCGGCTGGTGACAAAATGTTCCAAACACACCCCATGCACAACTCCACCGGGGAAGGTGCCAGAAACGAGTTCTGTTGGTAGTTTTTACACTACCCCGGTAGGCAGCTGAAAGGCACCACAAAAGTTTTTCTACCTGCTTTCTGGGCTGAGATGGGGATCAGCTGAATTTTGGACTCGGCTGGTGACAAAATGTTCCAAACACACCCCATGCACAACTCCACCGGGGAAGGTGCCAGAAACGAGTTCTGTTGGTAGTTTTTACACTACCCCGGTAGGCAGCTGAAAGGCACCACAAAAGTTGTTCTACCTGCTTTCTGGGCTGAGATGGGGATCAGCTGAATTTTGGACTCGGCTGGTAACAAAATGTTCCAAACACACCCCATGCACAACTCCACCGGGGAAGGTGCCAGAAACGAGTTCTGTTGGTAGTTTTTACACTACCCCGGTAGGCAGCTGAAAGGCACCACAAAAGTTTTTCTACCTGCTTTCTGGGCTGAGATGGGGAATCGCTGAATTTTGGACTCGGCTGGTGACAAAATGTTCCAAACACAGCCCATGCACAACTCCACCGGGGAAGGTGCCAGAAACGAGTTCTGTTGGTAGTTTTTACACTACCCCGGTAGGCAGCTGAAAGGCACCACAAAACTTGTTCTACCTGCTTTCTGGGCTGAGATGGGGAATCGCTGAATTTTGGACTCGGCTGGTGACAAAATGTTCCAAACACACCCCATGCACAACTCCACCGGGGAAGGTGCCAGAAACGAGTTCTGTTGGTAGTTTTTACACTACCCCGGTAGGCAGCTGAAAGGCACCACAAAACTTGTTCTACCTGCTTTCTGGGCTGAGATGGGGATCAGCTGAATTTTGGACTCGGCTGGTGACAAAATGTTCCAAACACACCCCATGCACAGCTCCACCGGCAAAGGTGCCAGAAAGGAGTTCTGTTGGTAGTTTTTACACTACCCCGGTAGGCAGCTGAAAGGCACCACAAAACTTGTTCTACCTGCTTTCTGGGCTGAGATGGAGAATCGCTGAATTTTGGACTCGGCTGGTGACAAAATGTTCCAAACACACCCCATGCACAACTCCACCGGGGAAGGTGCCAGAAACGAGTTCTGTTGGTAGTTTTTACACTACCCCGGTAGGCAGCTGAAAGGCACCACAAAACTTGTTCTACCTGCTTTCTGGGCTGAGATGGGGAATCGCTGAATTTTGGACTCGGCTGGTGACAAAATGTTCCAAACACACCCCATGCACAACTCCACCGGGGAAGGTGCCAGAAACGAGTTCTGTTGGTAGTTTTTACACTACCCCGGTAGGCAGCTGAAAGGCACCACAAAACTTGTTCTACCTGCTTTCTGGGCTGAGATGGGGAACGGCTGAATTTTGGACTCGGCTGGTAACAAAATGTTCCAAACACACCCCATGCACAGCTCCACCGGGGAAGGTGCCAGAAACGAGTTCTGTTGGTAGTTTTTACACTACCCCGGTAGGCAGCTGAAAGGCACCACAAAACTTGTTCTACCTGCTTTCTGGGCTGAGATGGGGAATCGCTGAATTTTGGACTCGGCTGGTGACAAAATGTTCCAAACACAGCCCATGCACAACTCCACCGGGGAAGGTGCCAGAAACGAGTTCTGTTGGTAGTTTTTACACTACCCCGGTAGGCAGCTGAAAGGCACCACAAAACTTGTTCTACCTGCTTTCTGGGCTAGAGTCTGTGAACAGCTGAGTTTTGGACTCGGCTGGTGACAAAATGTTCCAAACACACCCCATGCACAACTCCTCCGGGGAAGGTGCCAGAAACGAGTTCTGTTGGTAGTTTTTACACTACCCCGGTAGGCAGCTGAAAGGCACCACAAAACTTGTTCTACCTGCTTTCTGGGCTGAGATGGGGAATCGCTGAATTTTGGACTCGGCTGGTGACAAAATGTTCCAAACACACCCCATGCACAACTCCACCGGGGAAGGTGCCAGAAACGAGTTCTGTTGGTAGTTTTTACACTACCCCGGTAGGCAGCTGAAAGGCACCACAAAACTTGTTCTACCTGCTTTCTGGGCTGAGATGGGGAACGGCTGAATTTTGGACTCGGCTGGTGACAAAATGTTCCAAACACACCCCATGCACAACTCCACCGGGGAAGGTGCCAGAAACGAGTTCTGTTGGTAGTTTTTACACTACCCCGGTAGGCAGCTGAAAGGCACCACAAAACTTGTTCTACCTGCTTTCTGGGCTGAGATGGGGAATCGCTGAATTTTGGACTCGGCTGGTGACAAAATGTTCCAAACACACCCCATGCACACCTCCACCGGCAAAGGTGCCAGAAACGAGTTCTGTTGGTAGTTTTTACACTACCCCGGTAGGCAGCTGAAAGGCACCACAAAACTTGTTCTACCTGCTTTCTGGGCTGAGATGGAGAATCGCTGAATTTTGGACTCGGCTGCTGACAAAATGTTCCAAACACACCCCATGCACAACTCCACCGGGGAAGGTGCCAGAAATGAGTTCTGTTGGTAGTTTTTACACTACCCCGGTAGGCAGCTGAAAGGCACCACAAAACTTTTTGTACCTGCTTTCTGGGCTGAGATGGGGATCAGCTGAATTTTGGACTCGGCTGGTGACAAAATGTTCCAAACACACCCCATGCACAACTCCACCGGGGAAGGTGCCAGAAACGAGTTCTGTTGGTAGTTTTTACACTACCCCGGTAGGCAAGAGAAAGGCACCACAAAACTTGTTCTACCTGCTTTCTGGGCTGAGATGGGGAAGCGCTGAATTTTGGACTCGGCTGGTGACAAAATGTTCCAAACACACCCCATGCACAACTCCACCGGGGAAGGTGCCAGAAACGAGTTCTGTTGGTAGTTTTTACACTACCCCGGTAGGCAGCTGAAAGGCACCACAAAACTTGTTCTACCTGCTTTCTGGGCTGAGATGGGGAATCGCTGAATTTTGGACTCGGCTGGTGACAAAATGTTCCAAACACAGCCCATGCACAACTCCACCGGGGAAGGTGCCAGAAACGAGTTCTGTTGGTAGTTTTTACACTACCCCGGTAGGCAGCTGAAAGGCACCACAAAACTTGTTCTACCTGCTTTCTGGGCTGAGATGGGGAATCGCTGAATTTTGGACTCGGCTGGTGACAAAATGTTCCAAACACACCCCATGCACAACTCCACCGGGGAAGGTGCCAGAAACGAGCTTCTGTTGGTAGTTTTTACACTACCCCGGTAGGCAAGAGAAAGGCACCACAAAACTTGTTCTACCTGCTTTCTGGGCTGAGATGGGGGATAGCTGAATTTTGGACTCGGCTGGTGACAAAATGTTCCAAACACACCCCATGCACAACTCCACCGGGGAAGGTGCCAGAAACGAGTTCTGTTGGTAGTTTTTACACTACCCCGGTAGGCAGCTGAAAGGCACCACAAGACTTGTTCTACCTGCTTTCTGGGCTGAGATGGGGAATCGCTGAATTTTGGACTCGGCTGGTGACAAAATGTTCCAAACACACCCCATGCACAACTCCACCGGGGAAGGTGCCAGAAACGAGTTCTGTTGGTAGTTTTTACACTACCCCGGTAGGCAGCTGAAAGGCACCACAAAACTTGTTCTACCTGCTTTCTGGGCTGAGATGGGGAATCGCTGAATTTTGGACTCGGCTGGTGACAAAATGTTCCAAACACACCCCATGCACAACTCCACCGGGGAAGGTGCCAGAAACGAGTTCTGTTGGTAGTTTTTACACTACCCCGGTAGGCAAGAGAAAGGCACCACAAAACTTGTTCTACCTGCTTTCTGGGCTGAGATGGGGGATAGCTGAATTTTGGACTCGGCTGGTGACAAAATGTTCCAAACACACCCCATGCACAACTCCACCGGGGAAGGTGCCAGAAACGAGTTCTGTTGGTAGTTTTTACACTACCCCGGTAGGCAGCTGAAAGGCACCACAAAACTTGTTCTACCTGCTTTCTGGGCTTGAGATGGGGAATCGCTGAATTTTGGACTCGGCTGGTGACAAAATGTTCCAAACACAGCCCATGCACAACTCCACCGGGGAAGGTGCCAGAAACGAGTTCTGTTGGTAGTTTTTACACTACCCCGGTAGGCAGCTGAAAGGCACCACAAAACTTGTTCTACCTGCTTTCTGGGCTGAGATGGGGAATCGCTGAATTTTGGACTCGGCTGGTGACAAAATGTTCCAAACACACCCCATGCACAACTCCACCGGGGAAGGTGCCAGAAACGAGTTCTGTTGGTAGTTTTTACACTACCCCGGTAGGCAGCTGAAAGGCACCACAAAACTTGTTCTACCTGCTTTCTGGGCTGAGATGGGGAATCGCTGAATTTTGGACTCGGCTGGTGACAAAATGTTCCAAACACACCCCATGCACAACTCCACCGGGGAAGGTGCCAGAAACGAGTTCTGTTGGTAGTTTTTACACTACCCCGGTAGGCAGCTGAAAGGCACCACAAAACTTGTTCTACTTGCTTTCTGGGCTGAGATGGGGAATCGCTGAATTTTGGACTCGGCTGGTGACAAAATGTTCCAAACACACCCCATGCACAACTCCACCGGGGAAGGTGCCAGAAACGAGTTCTGTTGGTAGTTTTTACAGTACCCCGGTAGGCACCTGAAAGGCACCACAAAACTTGTTCTACCTGCTTTCTGGGCTGAGATGGGGAACGGCTGAATTTTGGACTCGGCTGGTAACAAAATGTTCCAAACACACCCCATGCACAACTCCACCGGGGAAGGTGCCAGAAACGAGTTCTGTTGGTAGTTTTTACACTACCCCGGTAGGCAGCTGAAAGGCACCACAAAACTTGTTCTACCTGCTTTCTGGGCTGAGATGGGGAATCGCTGAATTTTGGACTCGGCTGGTGACAAAATGTTCCAAACACAGCCCATGCACAACTCCACCGGGGAAGGTGCCAGAAACGAGTTCTGTTGGTAGTTTTTACACTACCCCGGTAGGCAGCTGAAAGGCACCACAAAACTTGTTCTACCTGCTTTCTGGGCTGAGATGGGGAATCGCTGAATTTTGGACTTGGCTGGTGACAAAATGTTCCAAACACACCCCATGCACAACTCCACCGGGGAAGGTGCCAGAAACGAGTTCTGTTGGTAGTTTTTACACTACCCCGGTAGGCAGCTGAAAGGCACCACAAAACTTGTTCTACCTGCTTTCTGGGCTGAGATGGGGAACGGCTGAATTTTGGACTCGGCTGGTAACAAAATGTTCCAAACACACCCCATGCACAACTCCACCGGGGAAGGTGCCAGAAACGAGTTCTGTTGGTAGTTTTTACAGTACCCCGGTAGGCACCTGAAAGGCACCACAAAACTTGTTCTACCTGCTTTCTGGGCTGAGATGGGGAACGGCTGAGTTTTGGACTCGGCTGGTGACAAAATGTTCCAAACACACCCCATGCACAACTCCACCGGGGAAGGTGCCAGAAACGAGTTCTGTTGGTAGTTTTTACACTACCCCGGTAGGCAGCTGAAAGGCACCACAAAACTTGTTCTACCTGCTTTCTGGGCTGAGATGGGGAACGGCTGAATTTTGGACTCGGCTGGAAACAAAATGTTCCAAACACACCCCATGCACAACTCCACCGGGGAAGGTGCCAGAAACGAGTTCTGTTGGTAGTTTTTACACTACCCCGGTAGGCAGCTGAAAGGCACCACAAAACTTGTTCTACCTGCTTTCTGGGCTGAGATGGGGAATCGCTGAATTTTGGACTCGGCTGCTGACAAAATGTTCCAAACACACCCCATGCACAACTCCACCGGGGAAGGTGCCAGAAACGAGTTCTGTTGGTAGTTTTTACACTACCCCGGTAGGCAGCTGAAAGGCACCACAAAACTTGTTCTACCTGCTTTCTGGGCTAGAGTCTGTGAACAGCTGAGTTTTGGACTCGGCTGGTGACAAAATGTTCCAAACACACCCCATGCACAACTCCTCCGGGGAAGGTGCCAGAAACGAGTTCTGTTGGTAGTTTTTACACTACCCCGGTAGGCAGCTGAAAGGCACCACAAAACTTGTTCTACCTGCTTTCTGGGCTGAGATGGGGAACGGCTGAATTTTGGACTCGGCTGGTGACAAAATGTTCCAAACACACCCCATGCACAGCTCCACCGGGGAAGGTGCCAGAAACGAGTTCTGTTGGTAGTTTTTACAGTACCCCGGTAGGCAGCTGAAAGGCACCACAAAACTTGTTCTACCTGCTTTCTGGGCTGAGATGGGGAATCGCTGAATTTTGGACTCGGCTGGTGACAAAATGTTCCAAACACACCCCATGCACAACTCCACCGGGGAAGGTGCCAGAAACGAGTTCTGTTGGTAGTTTTTACACTACCCCGGTAGGCAGCTGAAAGGCACCACAAAACTTGTTCTACCTGCTTTCTGGGCTGAGATGGGGAATCGCTGAATTTTGGACTCGGCTGGTGACAAAATGTTCCAAACACACCCCATGCACAACTCCACCGGGGAAGGTGCCAGAAACGAGTTCTGTTGGTAGTTTTTACAGTACCCCGGTAGGCAAGAGAAAGGCACCACAAAACTTGTTCTACCTGCTTTCTGGGCTGAGATGGGGAATCGCTGAATTTTGGACTCGGCTGGTGACAAAATGTTCCAAACACACCCCATGCACAACTCCACCGGGGAAGGTGCCAGAAACGAGTTCTGTTGGTAGTTTTTACAGTACCCCGGTAGGCAGCTGAAAGGCACCACAAAAGTTGTTCTACCTGCTTTCAGGGCTGAGATGGGGAATCGCTGAATTTTGGACTCGGCTGGTGACAAAATGTTCCAAACACACCCCATGCACAACTCCATCGGGGAAGGTGCCAGAAACGAGTTCTGTTGGTAGTTTTTACACTACCCCGGTAGGCAGCTGAAAGGCACCACAAAACTTGTTCTACCTGCTTTCTGGGCTAGAGTCTGTGAACAGCTGAGTTTTGGACTCGGCTGGTGACAAAATGTTCCAAACACACCCCATGCACAACTCCACCGGGGAAGGTGCCAGAAACGAGTTCTGTTGGTAGTTTTTACACTACCCCGGTAGGCAGCTGAAAGGCACCACAAAACTTGTTCTACCTGCTTTCTGGGCTGAGATGGGGAATCGCTGAATTTTGGACTCGGCTGGTGACAAAATGTTCCAAACACACCCCATGCACAACTCCACCGGGGAAGGTGCCAGAAACGAGTTCTGTTGGTAGTTTTTACACTACCCCGGTAGGCAAGAGAAAGGCACCACAAAACTTGTTCTACCTGCTTTCTGGGCTGAGATGGGGAACGGCTGAATTTTGGACTCGGCTGGTGACAAAATGTTCCAAACACACCCCATGCACAACTCCACCGGGGAAGGTGCCAGAAAGGAGTTCTGTTGGTAGTTTTTACACTACCCTGGTAGGCAGCTGAAAGGCACCACAAAACTTGTTCTACCTGCTTTCTGGGCTGAGATGGGGAATCGCTGAATTTTGGACTCGGCTGGTGACAAAATGTTCCAAACACAGCCCATGCACAACTCCACCGGGGAAGGTGCCAGAAACGAGTTCTGTTGGTAGTTTTTACACTACCCCGGTAGGCAGCTGAAAGGCACCACAAAACTTGTTCTACCTGCTTTCTGGGCTGAGATGGGGAATCGCTGAATTTTTGACACGGCTGGTGACAAAATGTTCCAAACACACCCCATGCACAACTCCACCGGGGAAGGTGCCAGAAACGAGTTCTGTTGGTAGTTTTTACACTACCCCGGTAGGCAGCTGAAAGGCACCACAAAACTTGTTCTACCTGCTTTCTGGGCTGAGATGGGGAATCGCTGAATTTTGGACTCGGCTGGTGACAAAATGTTCCAAACACACCCCATGCACAACTCCACCGGGGAAGGTGCCAGAAACGAGTTCTGTTGGTAGTTTTTACACTACCCCGGTAGGCAGCTGAAAGGCACCACAAAAGTTTTTCTACCTGCTTTCTGGGCTGAGATGGGGAATCGCTGAATTTTGGACACGGCTGGTGACAAAATGTTCCAAACACACCCCATGCACAACTCCACCGGGGAAGGTGCCAGAAACGAGTTCTGTTGGTAGTTTTTACACTACCCCGGTAGGCAGCTGAAAGGCACCACAAAACTTGTTCTACCTGCTTTCTGGGCTGAGATGGGGAATCGCTGAATTTTGGACTCGGCTGCTGACAAAATGTTCCAAACACACCCCATGCACAACTCCACCGGGGAAGGTGCCAGAAACGAGTTCTGTTGGTAGTTTTTACACTACCCCGGTAGGCAGCTGAAAGGCACCACAAAACTTGTTCTACCTGCTTTCTGGGCTAGAGTCTGTGAACAGCTGAGTTTTGGACTCGGCTGGTGACAAAATGTTCCAAACACACCCCATGCACAACTCCTCCGGGGAAGGTGCCAGAAACGAGTTCTGTTGGTAGTTTTTACAGTACCCCGGTAGGCAGCTGAAAGGCACCACAAAACTTGTTCTACCTGCTTTCTGGGATGAGATGGGGAACGGCTGAATATTGGACTCGGCTGGTGACAAAATGTTCCAAACACACCCCATGCACAGCTCCACCGGGGAAGGTGCCAGAAACGAGTTCTGTTGGTAGTTTTTACACTACCCCGGTAGGCAGCTGAAAGGCACCACAAAACTTGTTCTACCTGCTTTCTGGGCTGAGATGGGGAATCGCTGAGTTTTGGACTCGGCTGGTGACAAAATGTTCCAAACACAGCCCATGCACAACTCCACCGGGGAAGGTGCCAGAAACGAGTTCTGTTGGTAGTTTTTACACTACCCCGGTAGGCAGCTGAAAGGCACCACAAAACTTGTTCTACCTGCTTTCTGGGCTGAGATGGGGAATCGCTGAATTTTGGACTCGGCTGGTGACAAAATGTTCCAAACACACCCCATGCACAACTCCACCGGGGAAGGTGCCAGAAACGAGTTCTGTTGGTAGTTTTTACAGTACCCCGGTAGGCAAGAGAAAGGCACCACAAAACTTGTTCTACCTGCTTTCTGGGCTGAGATGGGGAACGGCTGAATTTTGGACTCGGCTGGTGACAAAATGTTCCAAACACACCCCATGCACAACTCCACCGGGGAAGGTGCCAGAAACGAGTTCTGTTGGTAGTTTTTACAGTACCCCGGTAGGCAGCTGAAAGGCACCACAAAAGTTGTTCTACCTGCTTTCAGGGCTGAGATGGGGAATCGCTGAATTTTGGACTCGGCTGGTGACAAAATGTTCCAAACACACCCCATGCACAACTCCATCGGGGAAGGTGCCAGAAACGAGTTCTGTTGGTAGTTTTTACACTACCCCGGTAGGCAGCTGAAAGGCACCACAAAACTTGTTCTACCTGCTTTCTGGGCTGAGATGGGGAATCGCTGAATTTTTGACACGGCTGGTGACAAAATGTTCCAAACACACCCCATGCACAACTCCACCGGGGAAGGTGCCAGAAACGAGTTCTGTTGGTAGTTTTTACACTACCCCGGTAGGCAGCTGAAAGGCACCACAAAACTTGTTCTACCTGCTTTCTGGGCTGAGATGGGGAATCGCTGAATTTTGGACTCGGCTGGTGACAAAATGTTCCAAACACACCCCATGCACAACTCCACCGGGGAAGGTGCCAGAAACGAGTTCTGTTGGTAGTTTTTACACTACCCCGGTAGGCAGCTGAAAGGCACCACAAAACTTGTTCTACCTGCTTTCTGGGCTGAGATGGGGAATCGCTGAATTTTGGACTCGGCTGCTGACAAAATGTTCCAAACACACCCCATGCACAACTCCACCGGGGAAGGTGCCAGAAACGAGTTCTGTTGGTAGTTTTTACACTACCCCGGTAGGCAGCTGAAAGGCACCACAAAACTTGTTCTACCTGCTTTCTGGGCTGAGATGGGGAATCGCTGAATTTTGGACTCGGCTGGTGACAAAATGTTCCAAACACACCCCATGCACAACTCCACCGGGGAAGGTGCCAGAAACGAGTTCTGTTGGTAGTTTTTACACTACCCCGGTAGGCAAGAGAAAGGCACCACAAAACTTGTTCTACCTGCTTTCTGGGCTGAGATGGGGAACGGCTGAATTTTGGACTCGGCTGGTGACAAAATGTTCCAAACACACCCCATGCACAACTCCACCGGGGAAGGTGCCAGAAACGAGTTCTGTTGGTAGTTTTTACACTACCCCGGTAGGCAGCTGAAAGGCACCACAAAACTTGTTCTACCTGCTTTCTGGGCTGAGATGGGGAATCGCTGAATTTTGGACTCGGCTGGTGACAAAATGTTCCAAACACAGCCCATGCACAACTCCACCGGGGAAGGTGCCAGAAACGAGTTCTGTTGGTAGTTTTTACACTACCCCGGTAGGCAGCTGAAAGGCACCACAAAACTTGTTCTACCTGCTTTCTGGGCTGAGATGGGGAATCGCTGAATTTTGGACTTGGCTGGTGACAAAATGTTCCAAACACACCCCATGCACAACTCCACCGGGGAAGGTGCCAGAAACGAGTTCTGTTGGTAGTTTTTACACTACCCCGGTAGGCAGCTGAAAGGCACCACAAAACTTGTTCTACCTGCTTTCTGGGCTGAGATGGGGAACGGCTGAATTTTGGACTCGGCTGGTAACAAAATGTTCCAAACACACCCCATGCACAACTCCACCGGGGAAGGTGCCAGAAACGAGTTCTGTTGGTAGTTTTTACAGTACCCCGGTAGGCACCTGAAAGGCACCACAAAACTTGTTCTACCTGCTTTCTGGGCTGAGATGGGGAACGGCTGAGTTTTGGACTCGGCTGGTGACAAAATGTTCCAAACACACCCCATGCACAACTCCACCGGGGAAGGTGCCAGAAACGAGTTCTGTTGGTAGTTTTTACACTACCCCGGTAGGCAGCTGAAAGGCACCACAAAACTTGTTCTACCTGCTTTCTGGGCTGAGATGGGGAATCGCTGAATTTTGGACTCGGCTGCTGACAAAATGTTCCAAACACACCCCATGCACAACTCCACCGGGGAAGGTGCCAGAAACGAGTTCTGTTGGTAGTTTTTACACTACCCCGGTAGGCAGCTGAAAGGCACCACAAAACTTGTTCTACCTGCTTTCTGGGCTGAGATGGGGAATCGCTGAATTTTGGACTCGGCTGCTGACAAAATGTTCCAAACACACCCCATGCACAACTCCACCGGGGAAGGTGCCAGAAACGAGTTCTGTTGGTAGTTTTTACACTACCCCGGTAGGCAGCTGAAAGGCACCACAAAACTTGTTCTACCTGCTTTCTGGGCTAGAGTCTGTGAACAGCTGAGTTTTGGACTCGGCTGGTGACAAAATGTTCCAAACACACCCCATGCACAACTCCTCCGGGGAAGGTGCCAGAAACGAGTTCTGTTGGTAGTTTTTACACTACCCCGGTAGGCAGCTGAAAGGCACCACAAAACTTGTTCTACCTGCTTTCTGGGCTGAGATGGGGAACGGCTGAATTTTGGACTCGGCTGGTGACAAAATGTTCCAAACACACCCCATGCACAGCTCCACCGGGGAAGGTGCCAGAAACGAGTTCTGTTGGTAGTTTTTACAGTACCCCGGTAGGCAGCTGAAAGGCACCACAAAACTTGTTCTACCTGCTTTCTGGGCTGAGATGGGGAATCGCTGAATTTTGGACTCGGCTGGTGACAAAATGTTCCAAACACACCCCATGCACAACTCCACCGGGGAAGGTGCCAGAAACGAGTTCTGTTGGTAGTTTTTACACTACCCCGGTAGGCAGCTGAAAGGCACCACAAAACTTGTTCTACCTGCTTTCTGGGCTGAGATGGGGAATCGCTGAATTTTGGACTCGGCTGGTGACAAAATGTTCCAAACACACCCCATGCACAACTCCACCGGGGAAGGTGCCAGAAACGAGTTCTGTTGGTAGTTTTTACAGTACCCCGGTAGGCAAGAGAAAGGCACCACAAAACTTGTTCTACCTGCTTTCTGGGCTGAGATGGGGAATCGCTGAATTTTGGACTCGGCTGGTGACAAAATGTTCCAAACACACCCCATGCACAACTCCACCGGGGAAGGTGCCAGAAACGAGTTCTGTTGGTAGTTTTTACAGTACCCCGGTAGGCAGCTGAAAGGCACCACAAAAGTTGTTCTACCTGCTTTCAGGGCTGAGATGGGGAATCGCTGAATTTTGGACTCGGCTGGTGACAAAATGTTCCAAACACACCCCATGCACAACTCCATCGGGGAAGGTGCCAGAAACGAGTTCTGTTGGTAGTTTTTACACTACCCCGGTAGGCAGCTGAAAGGCACCACAAAACTTGTTCTACCTGCTTTCTGGGCTAGAGTCTGTGAACAGCTGAGTTTTGGACTCGGCTGGTGACAAAATGTTCCAAACACACCCCATGCACAACTCCACCGGGGAAGGTGCCAGAAACGAGTTCTGTTGGTAGTTTTTACACTACCCCGGTAGGCAGCTGAAAGGCACCACAAAACTTGTTCTACCTGCTTTCTGGGCTGAGATGGGGAATCGCTGAATTTTGGACTCGGCTGGTGACAAAATGTTCCAAACACACCCCATGCACAACTCCACCGGGGAAGGTGCCAGAAACGAGTTCTGTTGGTAGTTTTTACAGTACCCCGGTAGGCAAGAGAAAGGCACCACAAAACTTGTTCTACCTGCTTTCTGGGCTGAGATGGGGAACGGCTGAATTTTGGACTCGGCTGGTGACAAAATGTTCCAAACACACCCCATGCACAACTCCACCGGGGAAGGTGCCAGAAAGGAGTTCTGTTGGTAGTTTTTACACTACCCTGGTAGGCAGCTGAAAGGCACCACAAAAGTTGTTCTACCTGCTTTCAGGGCTGAGATGGGGAATCGCTGAATTTTGGACTCGGCTGGTGACAAAATGTTCCAAACACACCCCATGCACAACTCCATCGGGGAAGGTGCCAGAAACGAGTTCTGTTGGTAGTTTTTACAGTACCCCGGTAGGCAGCTGAAAGGCACCACAAAACTTGTTCTACCTGCTTTCTGGGCTGAGATGGGGAATCGCTGAATTTTTGACACGGCTGGTGACAAAATGTTCCAAACACACCCCATGCACAACTCCACCGGGGAAGGTGCCAGAAACGAGTTCTGTTGGTAGTTTTTACACTACCCCGGTAGGCAGCTGAAAGGCACCACAAAACTTGTTCTACCTGCTTTCTGGGCTGAGATGGGGAATCGCTGAATTTTGGACTCGGCTGGTGACAAAATGTTCCAAACACACCCCATGCACAACTCCACCGGGGAAGGTGCCAGAAACGAGTTCTGTTGGTAGTTTTTACACTACCCCGGTAGGCAGCTGAAAGGCACCACAAAAGTTTTTCTACCTGCTTTCTGGGCTGAGATGGGGAATCGCTGAATTTTGGACACGGCTGGTGACAAAATGTTCCAAACACACCCCATGCACAACTCCACCGGGGAAGGTGCCAGAAACGAGTTCTGTTGGTAGTTTTTACACTACCCCGGTAGGCAGCTGAAAGGCACCACAAAACTTGTTCTACCTGCTTTCTGGGCTGAGATGGGGAATCGCTGAATTTTGGACTCGGCTGCTGACAAAATGTTCCAAACACACCCCATGCACAACTCCACCGGGGAAGGTGCCAGAAACGAGTTCTGTTGGTAGTTTTTACACTACCCCGGTAGGCAGCTGAAAGGCACCACAAAACTTGTTCTACCTGCTTTCTGGGCTAGAGTCTGTGAACAGCTGAGTTTTGGACTCGGCTGGTGACAAAATGTTCCAAACACACCCCATGCACAACTCCTCCGGGGAAGGTGCCAGAAACGAGTTCTGTTGGTAGTTTTTACAGTACCCCGGTAGGCAGCTGAAAGGCACCACAAAACTTGTTCTACCTGCTTTCTGGGATGAGATGGGGAACGGCTGAATATTGGACTCGGCTGGTGACAAAATGTTCCAAACACACCCCATGCACAGCTCCACCGGGGAAGGTGCCAGAAACGAGTTCTGTTGGTAGTTTTTACACTACCCCGGTAGGCAGCTGAAAGGCACCACAAAACTTGTTCTACCTGCTTTCTGGGCTGAGATGGGGAATCGCTGAGTTTTGGACTCGGCTGGTGACAAAATGTTCCAAACACAGCCCATGCACAACTCCACCGGGGAAGGTGCCAGAAACGAGTTCTGTTGGTAGTTTTTACACTACCCCGGTAGGCAGCTGAAAGGCACCACAAAACTTGTTCTACCTGCTTTCTGGGCTGAGATGGGGAATCGCTGAATTTTGGACTCGGCTGGTGACAAAATGTTCCAAACACACCCCATGCACAACTCCACCGGGGAAGGTGCCAGAAACGAGTTCTGTTGGTAGTTTTTACAGTACCCCGGTAGGCAAGAGAAAGGCACCACAAAACTTGTTCTACCTGCTTTCTGGGCTGAGATGGGGAACGGCTGAATTTTGGACTCGGCTGGTGACAAAATGTTCCAAACACACCCCATGCACAACTCCACCGGGGAAGGTGCCAGAAACGAGTTCTGTTGGTAGTTTTTACAGTACCCCGGTAGGCAGCTGAAAGGCACCACAAAAGTTGTTCTACCTGCTTTCAGGGCTGAGATGGGGAATCGCTGAATTTTGGACTCGGCTGGTGACAAAATGTTCCAAACACACCCCATGCACAACTCCATCGGGGAAGGTGCCAGAAACGAGTTCTGTTGGTAGTTTTTACACTACCCCGGTAGGCAGCTGAAAGGCACCACAAAACTTGTTCTACCTGCTTTCTGGGCTGAGATGGGGAATCGCTGAATTTTTGACACGGCTGGTGACAAAATGTTCCAAACACACCCCATGCACAACTCCACCGGGGAAGGTGCCAGAAACGAGTTCTGTTGGTAGTTTTTACACTACCCCGGTAGGCAGCTGAAAGGCACCACAAAACTTGTTCTACCTGCTTTCTGGGCTGAGATGGGGAATCGCTGAATTTTGGACTCGGCTGGTGACAAAATGTTCCAAACACACCCCATGCACAACTCCACCGGGGAAGGTGCCAGAAACGAGTTCTGTTGGTAGTTTTTACACTACCCCGGTAGGCAGCTGAAAGGCACCACAAAACTTGTTCTACCTGCTTTCTGGGCTGAGATGGGGAATCGCTGAATTTTGGACTCGGCTGCTGACAAAATGTTCCAAACACACCCCATGCACAACTCCACCGGGGAAGGTGCCAGAAACGAGTTCTGTTGGTAGTTTTTACACTACCCCGGTAGGCAGCTGAAAGGCACCACAAAACTTGTTCTACCTGCTTTCTGGGCTGAGATGGGGAATCGCTGAATTTTGGACTCGGCTGGTGACAAAATGTTCCAAACACACCCCATGCACAACTCCACCGGGGAAGGTGCCAGAAACGAGTTCTGTTGGTAGTTTTTACACTACCCCGGTAGGCAAGAGAAAGGCACCACAAAACTTGTTCTACCTGCTTTCTGGGCTGAGATGGGGAACGGCTGAATTTTGGACTCGGCTGGTGACAAAATGTTCCAAACACACCCCATGCACAACTCCACCGGGGAAGGTGCCAGAAACGAGTTCTGTTGGTAGTTTTTACAGTACCCCGGTAGGCAGCTGAAAGGCACCACAAAAGTTGTTCTACCTGCTTTCAGGGCTGAGATGGGGAATCGCTGAATTTTGGACTCGGCTGGTGACAAAATGTTCCAAACACACCCCATGCACAACTCCACCGGGGAAGGTGCCAGAAACGAGTTCTGTTGGTAGTTTTTACACTACCCCGGTAGGCAGCTGAAAGGCACCACAAAACTTGTTCTACCTGCTTTCTGGGCTGAGATGGGGAATCGCTGAATTTTTGACACGGCTGGTGACAAAATGTTCCAAACACACCCCATGCACAACTCCACCGGGGAAGGTGCCAGAAACGAGTTCTGTTGGTAGTTTTTACACTACCCCGGTAGGCAGCTGAAAGGCACCACAAAACTTGTTCTACCTGCTTTCTGGGCTGAGATGGGGAATCGCTGAATTTTGGACTCGGCTGGTGACAAAATGTTCCAAACACACCCCATGCACAACTCCACCGGGGAAGGTGCCAGAAACGAGTTCTGTTGGTAGTTTTTACACTACCCCGGTAGGCAGCTGAAAGGCACCACAAAACTTGTTCTACCTGCTTTCTGGGCTGAGATGGGGAATCGCTGAATTTTGGACTCGGCTGCTGACAAAATGTTCCAAACACACCCCATGCACAACTCCACCGGGGAAGGTGCCAGAAACGAGTTCTGTTGGTAGTTTTTACACTACCCCGGTAGGCAGCTGAAAGGCACCACAAAACTTGTTCTACCTGCTTTCTGGGCTGAGATGGGGAATCGCTGAATTTTGGACTCGGCTGGTGACAAAATGTTCCAAACACACCCCATGCACAACTCCACCGGGGAAGGTGCCAGAAACGAGTTCTGTTGGTAGTTTTTACACTACCCCGGTAGGCAAGAGAAAGGCACCACAAAACTTGTTCTACCTGCTTTCTGGGCTGAGATGGGGAATCGCTGAATTTTGGACTCGGCTGGTGACAAAATGTTCCAAACACACCCCATGCACAACTCCACCGGGGAAGGTGCCAGAAACGAGTTCTGTTGGTAGTTTTTACACTACCCCGGTAGGCAGCTGAAAGGCACCACAAAACTTGTTCTACCTGCTTTCTGGGCTGAGATGGGGAATCGCTGAATTTTGGACTCGGCTGGTGACAAAATGTTCCAAACACACCCCATGCACAACTCCACCGGGGAAGGTGCCAGAAACGAGTTCTGTTGGTAGTTTTTACACTACCCCGGTAGGCAGCTGAAAGGCACCACAAAACTTGTTCTACCTGCTTTCTGGGCTAGAGTCTGTGAACAGCTGAGTTTTGGACTCGGCTGGTGACAAAATGTTCCAAACACACCCCATGCACAACTCCTCCGGGGAAGGTGCCAGAAACGAGTTCTGTTGGTAGTTTTTACAGTACCCCGGTAGGCAGCTGAAAGGCACCACAAAACTTGTTCTACCTGCTTTCTGGGCTGAGATGGGGAATCGCTGAATTTTGGACTCGGCTGGTGACAAAATGTTCCAAACACACCCCATGCACAACTCCACCGGGGAAGGTGCCAGAAACGAGTTCTGTTGGTAGTTTTTACACTACCCCGGTAGGCAGCTGAAAGGCACCACAAAACTTGTTCTACCTGCTTTCTGGGCTGAGATGGGGAATCGCTGAATTTTGGACTCGGCTGGTGACAAAATGTTCCAAACACACCCCATGCACAACTCCACCGGGGAAGGTGCCAGAAACGAGTTCTGTTGGTAGTTTTTACACTACCCCGGTAGGCAGCTGAAAGGCACCACAAAACTTGTTCTACCTGCTTTCTGGGCTGAGATGGGGAATCGCTGAATTTTGGACTCGGCTGGTGACAAAATGTTCCAAACACACCCCATGCACAACTCCACCGGGGAAGGTGCCAGAAACGAGTTCTGTTGGTAGTTTTTACACTACCCCGGTAGGCAGCTGAAAGGCACCACAAAACTTGTTCTACCTGCTTTCTGGGCTGAGATGGGGAATCGCTGAATTTTGGACTCGGCTGGTGACAAAATGTTCCAAACACACCCCATGCACAACTCCACCGGGGAAGGTGCCAGAAACGAGTTCTGTTGGTAGTTTTTACACTACCCCGGTAGGCAGCTGAAAGGCACCACAAAACTTGTTCTACCTGCTTTCTGGGCTGAGATGGAGAATCGCTGAATTTTGGACTCGGCTGGTGACAAAATGTTCCAAACACACCCCATGCACAACTCCACCGGGGAAGGTGCCAGAAACGAGTTCTGTTGGTATTTTTTACACTACCCCGGTAGGCAGCTGAAAGGCACCACAAAACTTGTTCTACCTGCTTTCCGGGCTGAGATGGGGAATAGCTGAATTTTGGACTTGGCTGGTGACAAAATGTTCCAAACACACCCCATGCACAACTCCACCGGGGAAGGTGCCAGAAACGAGTTCTGTTGGTAGTTTTTACACTACCCCGGTAGGCAGCTGAAAGGCACCACAAAACTTGTTCTACCTGCTTTCTGGGCTGAGATGGGGAATCGCTGAATTTTGGACTCGGCTGGTGACAAAATGTTCCAAACACACCCCATGCACAACTCCTCCGGGGAAGGTGCCAGAAACGAGTTCTGTTGGTAGTTTTTACACTACCCCGGTAGGCAGCTGAAAGGCACCACAAAACTTGTTCTACCTGCTTTCTGGGCTGAGATGGGGAATCGCTGAATTTTGGACTCGGCTGGTGACAAAATGTTCCAAACACAGCCCATGCACAACTCCACCGGGGAAGGTGCCAGAAACGAGTTCTGTTGGTAGTTTTTACACTACCCCGGTAGGCAGCTGAAAGGCACCACAAAACTTGTTCTACCTGCTTTCTGGGCTGAGATGGGGAATCGCTGAATTTTGGACTCGGCTGGTGACAAAATGTTCCAAACACAGCCCATGCACAACTCCACCGGGGAAGGTGCCAGAAACGAGTTCTGTTGGTAGTTTTTACACTACCCCGGTAGGCAGCTGAAAGGCACCACAAAACTTGTTCTACCTGCTTTCTGGGCTAGAGTCTGTGAACAGCTGAGTTTTGGACTCGGCTGGTGACAAAATGTTCCAAACACACCCCATGCACAACTCCTCCGGGGAAGGTGCCAGAAACGAGTTCTGTTGGTAGTTTTTACACTACCCCGGTAGGCAGCTGAAAGGCACCACAAAACTTGTTCTACCTGCTTTCTGGGCTGAGATGGGGAACGGCTGAATTTTGGACTCGGCTGGTAACAAAATGTTCCAAACACACCCCATGCACAACTCCACCGGGGAAGGTGCCAGAAACGAGTTCTGTTGGTAGTTTTTACACTACCCCGGTAGGCAGCTGAAAGGCACCACAAAACTTGTTCTACCTGCTTTCTGGGCTGAGATGGGGAATCGCTGAATTTTGGACTCGGCTGCTGACAAAATGTTCCAAACACACCCCATGCACAACTCCACCGGGGAAGGTGCCAGAAACGAGTTCTGTTGGTAGTTTTTACACTACCCCGGTAGGCAGCTGAAAGGCACCACAAAACTTGTTCTACCTGCTTTCTGGGCTGAGATGGGGAATCGCTGAATTTTGGACTCGGCTGCTGACAAAATGTTCCAAACACACCCCATGCACAACTCCACCGGGGAAGGTGCCAGAAACGAGTTCTGTTGGTAGTTTTTACACTACCCCGGTAGGCAGCTGAAAGGCACCACAAAACTTGTTCTACCTGCTTTCTGGGCTGAGATGGGGAATCGCTGAATTTTGGACTCGGCTGGTGACAAAATGTTCCAAACACACCCCATGCACAACTCCACCGGGGAAGGTGCCAGAAACGAGTTCTGTTGGTAGTTTTTACACTACCCCGGTAGGCAGCTGAAAGGCACCACAAAAGTTGTTCTACCTGCTTTCTGGGCTGAGATGGGGAATCGCTGAATTTTGGACTCGGCTGGTGACAAAATGTTCCAAACACACCCCATGCACAACTCCATCGGGGAAGGTGCCAGAAACGAGTTCTGTTGGTAGTTTTTACACTACCCCGGTAGGCAGCTGAAAGGCACCACAAAACTTGTTCTACCTGCTTTCATGGCTGAGATGGGGAATCGCTGAATTTTGGACTCGGCTGGTGACAAAATGTTCCAAACACACCCCATGCACAACTCCACCGGGGAAGGTGCCAGAAACGAGTTCTGTTGGTAGTTTTTACACTACCCCGGTAGGCAGCTGAAAGGCACCACAAAACTTGTTCTACCTGCTTTCTGGGCTGAGATGGAGAATCGCTGAATTTTGGACTCGGCTGGTGACAAAATGTTCCAAATACACCCCATGCACAACTCCACCGGGGAAGGTGCCAGAAACGAGTTCTGTTGGTAGTTTTTACACTACCCCGGTAGGCAGCTGAAAGGCACCACAAAACTTGTTCTACCTGCTTTCCGGGCTGAGATGGGGAATAGCTGAATTTTGGACTCGGCTGGTGACAAAATGTTCCAAACACACCCCATGCACAACTCCACCGGGGAAGGTGCCAGAAACGAGTTCTGTTGGTAGTTTTTACACTACCCCGGTAGGCAGCTGAAAGGCACCACAAAACTTGTTCTACCTGCTTTCTGGGCTGAGATGGGGAATCGCTGAATTTTGGACTCGGCTGGTGACAAAATGTTCCAAACACACCCCATGCACAACTCCACCGGGGAAGGTGCCAGAAACGAGTTCTGTTGGTAGTTTTTACACTACCCCGGTAGGCAAGAGAAAGGCACCACAAAACTTGTTCTACCTGCTTTCTGGGCTGAGATGGGGAATCGCTGAATTTTGGACTCGGCTGGTGACAAAATGTTCCAAACACACCCCATGCACAACTCCACCGGGGAAGGTGCCAGAAACGAGTTCTGTTGGTAGTTTTTACAGTACCCCGGTAGGCAGCTGAAAGGCACCACAAAACTTGTTCTACCTGCTTTCTGGGCTGAGATGGGGAATCGCTGAATTTTGGACTCGGCTGGTGACAAAATGTTCCAAACACACCCCATGCACAACTCCACCGGGGAAGGTGCCAGAAACGAGTTCTGTTGGTAGTTTTTACACTACCCCGGTAGGCAGCTGAAAGGCACCACAAAACTTGTTCTACCTGCTTTCTGGGCTGAGATGGAGAATCGCTGAATTTTGGACTCGGCTGGTGACAAAATGTTCCAAACACACCCCATGCACACCTCCACCGGGGAAAGTGCCAGAAACGAGTTCTGTTGGTAGTTTTTACACTACCCCGGTAGGCAGCTGAAAGGCACCACAAAACTTGTTCTACCTGCTTTCTGGGCTAGAGTCTGTGAACAGCTGAGTTTTGGACTCGGCTGGTGACAAAATGTTCCAAACACACCCCATGCACAACTCCTCCGGGGAAGGTGCCAGAAACGAGTTCTGTTGGTAGTTTTTACACTACCCCGGTAGGCAGCTGAAAGGCACCACAAAACTTGTTCTACCTGCTTTCTGGGCTGAGATGGGGAACGGCTGAATTTTGGACTCGGCTGGTAACAAAATGTTCCAAACACACCCCATGCACAACTCCACCGGGGAAGGTGCCAGAAACGAGTTCTGTTGGTAGTTTTTACACTACCCCGGTAGGCAGCTGAAAGGCACCACAAAACTTGTTCTACCTGCTTTCTGGGCTGAGATGGGGAATCGCTGAATTTTGGACTCGGCTGGTGACAAAATGTTCCAAACACACCCCATGCACAACTCCACCGGGGAAGGTGCCAGAAACGAGTTCTGTTGGTAGTTTTTACACTACCCCGGTAGGCAGCTGAAAGGCACCACAAAACTTGTTCTACCTGCTTTCTGGGCTGAGATGGGGAATCGCTGAATTTTGGACTCGGCTGCTGACAAAATGTTCCAAACACACCCCATGCACAACTCCACCGGGGAAGGTGCCAGAAACGAGTTCTGTTGGTAGTTTTTACACTACCCCGGTAGGCAGCTGAAAGGCACCACAAAACTTGTTCTACCTGCTTTCTGGGCTGAGATGGGGAATCGCTGAATTTTGGACTCGGCTGGTGACAAAATGTTCCAAACACACCCCATGCACAACTCCACCGGGGAAGGTGCCAGAAACGAGTTCTGTTGGTAGTTTTTACACTACCCCGGTAGGCAGCTGAAAGGCACCACAAAACTTGTTCTACCTGCTTTCTGGGCTGAGATGGGGAATCGCTGAATTTTGGACTCGGCTGGTGACAAAATGTTCCAAACACACCCCATGCACAACTCCACCGGGGAAGGTGCCAGAAACGAGTTCTGTTGGTAGTTTTTACACTACCCCGGTAGGCAGCTGAAAGGCACCACAAAACTTGTTCTACCTGCTTTCTGGGCTGAGATGGAGAATCGCTGAATTTTGGACTCGGCTGGTGACAAAATGTTCCAAACACACCCCATGCACAACTCCACCGGGGAAGGTGCCAGAAACGAGTTCTGTTGGTAGTTTTTACACTACCCCGGTAGGCAGCTGAAAGGCACCACAAAACTTGTTCTACCTGCTTTCCGGGCTGAGATGGGGAATAGCTGAATTTTGGACTTGGCTGGTGACAAAATGTTCCAAACACACCCCATGCACAACTCCACCGGGGAAGGTGCCAGAAACGAGTTCTGTTGGTAGTTTTTACACTACCCCGGTAGGCAGCTGAAAGGCACCACAAAACTTGTTCTACCTGCTTTCTGGGCTGAGATGGGGAATCGCTGAATTTTGGACTCGGCTGGTGACAAAATGTTCCAAACACACCCCATGCACAACTCCACCGGGGAAGGTGCCAGAAACGAGTTCTGTTGGTAGTTTTTACACTACCCCGGTAGGCAGCTGAAAGGCACCACAAAACTTGTTGTACCTGCTTTCTGGGCTGAGATGGGGAATCGCTGAATTTTGGACTCGGCTGGTGACAAAATGTTCCAAACACACCCCATGCACAACTCCACCGGGGAAGGTGCCAGAAACGAGTTCTGTTGGTAGTTTTTACACTACCCCGGTAGGCAGCTGAAAGGCACCACAAAACTTGTTCTACCTGCTTTCTGGGCTGAGATGGGGAACGGCTGAATTTTGGACTCGGCTGGTAACAAAATGTTCCAAACACACCCCATGCACAACTCCACCGGGGAAGGTGCCAGAAACGAGTTCTGTTGGTAGTTTTTACACTACCCCGGTAGGCAGCTGAAAGGCACCACAAAACTTGTTCTACCTGCTTTCTGGGCTGAGATGGGGAACGGCTGAGTTTTGGACTCGGCTGGTGACAAAATGTTCCAAACACACCCCATGCACAACTCCACCGGGGAAGGTGCCAGAAACGAGTTCTGTTGGTAGTTTTTACACTACCCCGGTAGGCAGCTGAAAGGCACCACAAAACTTGTTCTACCTGCTTTCTGGGCTAGAGTCTGTGAACAGCTGAGTTTTGGACTCGGCTGGTGACAAAATGTTCCAAACACACCCCATGCACAACTCCTCCGGGGAAGGTGCCAGAAACGAGTTCTGTTGGTAGTTTTTACACTACCCCGGTAGGCAAGAGAAAGGCACCACAAAACTTGTTCTACCTGCTTTCTGGGCTGAGATGGGGAACGGCTGAATTTTGGACTCGGCTGGTAACAAAATGTTCCAAACACACCCCATGCACAACTCCACCGGGGAAGGTGCCAGAAACGAGTTCTGTTGGTAGTTTTTACACTACCCCGGTAGGCAGCTGAAAGGCACCACAAAAGTTTTTCTACCATCTTTCTGGGCTGAGATGGGGAATCGCTGAATTTTGGACTCGGCTGGTGACAAAATGTTCCAAACACACCCCATGCACAACTCCACCGGGGAAGGTGCCAGAAACGAGTTCTGTTGGTAGTTTTTACACTACCCCGGTAGGCAGCTGAAAGGCACCACAAAACTTGTTCTACCTGCTTTCTGGGCTGAGATGGGGAATCGCTGAATTTTGGACTCGGCTGGTGACAAAATGTTCCAAACACACCCCATGCACAACTCCACCGGGGAAGGTGCCAGAAACGAGTTCTGTTGGTAGTTTTTACACTACCCCGGTAGGCAGCTGAAAGGCACCACAAAACTTGTTCTACCTGCTTTCTGGGCTAGAGTCTGTGAACAGCTGAGTTTTGGACTCGGCTGGTGACAAAATGTTCCAAACACACCCCATGCACAACTCCTCCGGGGAAGGCGCCAGAAACGAGTTCTGTTGGTAGTTTTTACACTACCCCGGTAGGCAAGAGAAAGGCACCACAAAACTTGTTCTACCTGCTTTCTGGGCTGAGATGGGGAACGGCTGAATTTTGGACTCGGCTGGTAACAAAATGTTCCAAACACACCCCATGCACAACTCCACCGGGGAAGGTGCCAGAAACGAGTTCTGTTGGTAGTTTTTACACTACCCCGGTAGGCAGCTGAAAGGCACCACAAAACTTGTTCTACCTGCTTTCTGGGCTGAGATGGGGAATCGCTGAATTTTGGACTCGGCTGCTGACAAAATGTTCCAAACACACCCCATGCACAACTCCTCCGGGGAAGGTGCCAGAAACGAGTTCTGTTGGTAGTTTTTACACTACCCCGGTAGGCAGCTGAAAGGCACCACAAAACTTGTTCTACCTGCTTTCTGGGCTGAGATGGGGAATCGCTGAATTTTGGACTCGGCTGGTGACAAAATGTTCCAAACACACCCCATGCACAACTCCACCGGGGAAGGTGCCAGAAACGAGTTCTGTTGGTAGTTTTTACACTACCCCGGTAGGCAGCTGAAAGGCACCACAAAACTTGTTCTACTTGCTTTCTGGGCTGAGATGGGGAATCGCTGAATTTTGGACTCGGCTGGTGACAAAATGTTCCAAACACAACCCATGCACAACTCCACCGGGGAAGGTGCCAGAAACGAGTTCTGTTGGTAGTTTTTACAGTACCCCGGTAGGCACCTGAAAGGCACCACAAAACTTGTTCTACCTGCTTTCTGGGCTGAGATGGGGAACGGCTGAATTTTGGACTCGGCTGGTAAAAAAATGTTCCAAACACACCCCATGCACAACTCCACCGGGGAAGGTGCCAGAAACGAGTTCTGTTGGTAGTT
The DNA here is from genome assembly GCF_023634085.1 of Falco cherrug. Taxonomy (NCBI): domain Eukaryota; kingdom Metazoa; phylum Chordata; class Aves; order Falconiformes; family Falconidae; genus Falco; species Falco cherrug. Next base: position 24,493,353 of record NC_073710.1, on the reverse strand, counting down.
TTTACACTACCCCGGTAGGCAGCTGAAAGGCACCACAAAACTTGTTCTACCTGCTTTCTGGGCTGAGATGGGGAATCGCTGAATTTTGGACTCGGCTGGTGACAAAATGTTCCAAACACAGCCCATGCACAACTCCACCGGGGAAGGTGCCAGAAACGAGTTCTGTTGGTAGTTTTTACACTACCCCGGTAGGCAGCTGAAAGGCACCACAAAACTTGTTCTACCTGCTTTCTGGGCTGAGATGGGGAATCGCTGAATTTTGGACTCGGCTGGTGACAAAATGTTCCAAACACACCCCATGCACAACTCCACCGGGGAAGGTGCCAGAAACGAGTTCTGTTGGTAGTTTTTACACTACCCCGGTAGGCAGCTGAAAGGCACCACAAAACTTGTTCTACCTGCTTTCTGGGCTGAGATGGGGAACGGCTGAATTTTGGACTCGGCTGGTAACAAAATGTTCCAAACACACCCCATGCACAACTCCACCGGGGAAGGTGCCAGAAACGAGTTCTGTTGGTAGTTTTTACACTACCCCGGTAGGCAGCTGAAAGGCACCACAAAACTTGTTCTACCTGCTTTCTGGGCTGAGATGGGGAACGGCTGAGTTTTGGACTCGGCTGGTGACAAAATGTTCCAAACACACCCCATGCACAACTCCACCGGGGAAGGTGCCAGAAACGAGTTCTGTTGGTAGTTTTTACACTACCCCGGTAGGCAGCTGAAAGGCACCACAAAACTTGTTCTACCTGCTTTCTGGGCTAGAGTCTGTGAACAGCTGAGTTTTGGACTCGGCTGGTGACAAAATGTTCCAAACACACCCCATGCACAACTCCACCGGGGAAGGTGCCAGAAACGAGTTCTGTTGGTAGTTTTTACACTACCCCGGTAGGCAGCTGAAAGGCACCACAAAACTTGTTCTACCTGCTTTCTGGGCTGAGATGGGGAATCGCTGAATTTTGGACTCGGCTGCTGACAAAATGTTCCAAACACACCCCATGCACAACTCCACCGGGGAAGGTGCCAGAAACGAGTTCTGTTGGTAGTTTTTACACTACCCCGGTAGGCAGCTGAAAGGCACCACAAAACTTGTTCTACCTGCTTTCTGGGCTAGAGTCTGTGAACAGCTGAGTTTTGGACTCGGCTGGTGACAAAATGTTCCAAACACACCCCATGCACAACTCCTCCGGGGAAGGTGCCAGAAACGAGTTCTGTTGGTAGTTTTTACACTACCCCGGTAGGCAGCTGAAAGGCACCACAAAACTTGTTCTACCTGCTTTCTGGGCTGAGATGGGGAACGGCTGAATTTTGGACTCGGCTGGTGACAAAATGTTCCAAACACACCCCATGCACAGCTCCACCGGGGAAGGTGCCAGAAACGAGTTCTGTTGGTAGTTTTTACACTACCCCGGTAGGCAGCTGAAAGGCACCACAAAACTTGTTCTACCTGCTTTCTGGGCTGAGATGGGGAATCGCTGAATTTTGGACTCGGCTGGTGACAAAATGTTCCAAACACACCCCATGCACAACTCCACCGGGGAAGGTGCCAGAAACGAGTTCTGTTGGTAGTTTTTACACTACCCCGGTAGGCAGCTGAAAGGCACCACAAAACTTGTTCTACCTGCTTTCTGGGCTGAGATGGGGAATCGCTGAATTTTGGACTCGGCTGGTGACAAAATGTTCCAAACACACCCCATGCACAACTCCACCGGGGAAGGTGCCAGAAACGAGTTCTGTTGGTAGTTTTTACACTACCCCGGTAGGCAGCTGAAAGGCACCACAAAACTTGTTCTACCTGCTTTCTGGGCTGAGATGGGGAATCGCTGAATTTTGGACTCGGCTGGTGACAAAATGTTCCAAACACACCCCATGCACAACTCCACCGGGGAAGGTGCCAGAAACGAGTTCTGTTGGTAGTTTTTACACTACCCCGGTAGGCAGCTGAAAGGCACCACAAAAGTTGTTCTACCTGCTTTCATGGCTGAGATGGGGAATCACTGAATTTTGGACTCGGCTGGTGACAAAATGTTCCAAACACACCCCATGCACAACTCCATCGGGGAAGGTGCCAGAAACGAGTTCTGTTGGTAGTTTTTACACTACCCCGGTAGGCAGCTGAAAGGCACCACAAAAGTTTTTCTACCTGCTTTCTGGGCTGAGATGGGGAATCGCTGAATTTTGGACTCGGCTGGTGACAAAATGTTCCAAACACAGCCCATGCACAACTCCACCGGGGAAGGTGCCAGAAACGAGTTCTGTTGGTAGTTTTTACACTACCCCGGTAGGCAGCTGAAAGGCACCACAAAAGTTTTTCTACCTGCTTTCTGGGCTGAGATGGGGAATCGCTGAATTTTGGACTCGGCTGGTGACAAAATGTTCCAAACACACCCCATGCACAACTCCACCGGGGAAGGTGCCAGAAACGAGTTCTGTTGGTAGTTTTTACACTACCCCGGTAGGCAGCTGAAAGGCACCACAAAAGTTTTTCTACCTGCTTTCTGGGCTGAGATGGGGAATCGCTGAATTTTGGACACGGCTGGTGACAAAATGTTCCAAACACACCCCATGCACAACTCCACCGGGGAAGGTGCCAGAAACGAGTTCTGTTGGTAGTTTTTACACTATCCCGGTAGGCAGCTGAAAGGCACCACAAAACTTGTTCTACCTGCTTTCTGGGCTGAGATGGGGAATCGCTGAATTTTGGACTCGGCTGGTGACAAAATGTTCCAAACACACCCCATGCACAACTCCACCGGGGAAGGTGCCAGAAACGAGTTCTGTTGGTAGTTTTTACACTACCCCGGTAGGCAGCTGAAAGGCACCACAAAACTTGTTCTACCTGCTTTCTGGGCTGAGATGGAGAATCGCTGAATTTTGGACTCGGCTGGTGACAAAATGTTCCAAACACACCCCATGCACACCTCCACCGGGGAAAGTGCCAGAAACGAGTTCTGTTGGTAGTTTTTACACTACCCCGGTAGGCAGCTGAAAGGCACCACAAAACTTGTTCTACCTGCTTTCTGGGCTAGAGTCTGTGAACAGCTGAGTTTTGGACTCGGCTGGTGACAAAATGTTCCAAACACACCCCATGCACAACTCCTCCGGGGAAGGTGCCAGAAACGAGTTCTGTTGGTAGTTTTTACACTACCCCGGTAGGCAGCTGAAAGGCACCACAAAACTTGTTCTACCTGCTTTCTGGGCTGAGATGGGGAACGGCTGAATTTTGGACTCGGCTGGTAACAAAATGTTCCAAACACACCCCATGCACAACTCCACCGGGGAAGGTGCCAGAAACGAGTTCTGTTGGTAGTTTTTACACTACCCCGGTAGGCAGCTGAAAGGCACCACAAAACTTGTTCTACCTGCTTTCTGGGCTGAGATGGGGAATCGCTGAATTTTGGACTCGGCTGCTGACAAAATGTTCCAAACACACCCCATGCACAACTCCACCGGGGAAGGTGCCAGAAACGAGTTCTGTTGGTAGTTTTTACACTACCCCGGTAGGCAGCTGAAAGGCACCACAAAACTTGTTCTACCTGCTTTCTGGGCTGAGATGGGGAATCGCTGAATTTTGGACTCGGCTGGTGACAAAATGTTCCAAACACACCCCATGCACAACTCCACCGGGGAAGGTGCCAGAAACGAGTTCTGTTGGTAGTTTTTACACTACCCCGGTAGGCAGCTGAAAGGCACCACAAAACTTGTTCTACCTGCTTTCTGGGCTGAGATGGGGAATCGCTGAATTTTGGACTCGGCTGGTGACAAAATGTTCCAAACACACCCCATGCACAACTCCACCGGGGAAGGTGCCAGAAACGAGTTCTGTTGGTAGTTTTTACACTACCCCGGTAGGCAGCTGAAAGGCACCACAAAACTTGTTCTACCTGCTTTCTGGGCTGAGATGGGGAATCGCTGAATTTTGGACTCGGCTGGTGACAAAATGTTCCAAACACACCCCATGCACAACTCCACCGGGGAAGGTGCCAGAAACGAGTTCTGTTGGTAGTTTTTACACTACCCCGGTAGGCAGCTGAAAGGCACCACAAAACTTGTTCTACCTGCTTTCTGGGCTGAGATGGAGAATCGCTGAATTTTGGACTCGGCTGGTGACAAAATGTTCCAAACACACCCCATGCACAACTCCACCGGGGAAGGTGCCAGAAACGAGTTCTGTTGGTATTTTTTACACTACCCCGGTAGGCAGCTGAAAGGCACCACAAAACTTGTTCTACCTGCTTTCCGGGCTGAGATGGGGAATCGCTGAATTTTGGACTTGGCTGGTGACAAAATGTTCCAAACACACCCCATGCACAACTCCACCGGGGAAGGTGCCAGAAACGAGTTCTGTTGGTAGTTTTTACACTACCCCGGTAGGCAGCTGAAAGGCACCACAAAACTTGTTCTACCTGCTTTCTGGGCTGAGATGGGGAATCGCTGAATTTTGGACTCGGCTGGTGACAAAATGTTCCAAACACACCCCATGCACAACTCCACCGGGGAAGGTGCCAGAAACGAGTTCTGTTGGTAGTTTTTACACTACCCCGGTAGGCAGCTGAAAGGCACCACAAAACTTGTTCTACCTGCTTTCTGGGCTGAGATGGGGAATCGCTGAATTTTGGACTCGGCTGGTAACAAAATGTTCCAAACACACCCCATGCACAACTCCACCGGGGAAGGTGCCAGAAACGAGTTCTGTTGGTAGTTTTTACACTACCCCGGTAGGCAGCTGAAAGGCACCACAAAACTTGTTCTACCTGCTTTCTGGGCTGAGATGGGGAACGGCTGAATTTTGGACTCGGCTGGTAACAAAATGTTCCAAACACACCCCATGCACAACTCCACCGGGGAAGGTGCCAGAAACGACTTCTGTTGGTAGTTTTTACACTACCCCGGTAGGCAGCTGAAAGGCACCACAAAACTTGTTCTACCTGCTTTCTGGGCTGAGATGGGGAACGGCTGAGTTTTGGACTCGGCTGGTGACAAAATGTTCCAAACACACCCCATGCACAACTCCACCGGGGAAGGTGCCAGAAACGAGTTCTGTTGGTAGTTTTTACACTACCCCGGTAGGCAGCTGAAAGGCACCACAAAACTTGTTCTACCTGCTCTCTGGGCTAGAGTCTGTGAACAGCTGAGTTTTGGACTCGGCTGGTGACAAAATGTTCCAAACACACCCCATGCACAACTCCTCCGGGGAAGGTGCCAGAAACGAGTTCTGTTGGTAGTTTTTACACTACCCCGGTAGGCAGCTGAAAGGCACCACAAAACTTGTTCTACCTGCTTTCTGGGCTGAGATGGGGAATCGCTGAATTTTGGACTCGGCTGGTGACAAAATGTTCCAAACACAGCCCATGCACAACTCCACCGGGGAAGGTGCCAGAAACGAGTTCTGTTGGTAGTTTTTACACTACCCCGGTAGGCAGCTGAAAGGCACCACAAAACTTGTTCTACCTGCTTTCTGGGCTGAGATGGGGAATCGCTGAATTTTGGACTCGGCTGGTGACAAAATGTTCCAAACACACCCCATGCACAACTCCACCGGGGAAGGTGCCAGAAACGAGTTCTGTTGGTAGTTTTTACAGTACCCCGGTAGGAACCTGAAAGGCACCACAAAACTTGTTCTACCTGCTTTCTGGGCTGAGATGGGGAACGGCTGAGTTTTGGACTCGGCTGGTGACAAAATGTTCCAAACACACCCCATGCACAACTCCACCGGGGAAGGTGCCAGAAACGAGTTCTGTTGGTAGTTTTTACACTACCCCGGTAGGCAGCTGAAAGGCACCACAAAACTTGTTCTACCTGCTTTCTGGGCTAGAGTCTGTGAACAGCTGAGTTTTGGACTCGGCTGGTGACAAAATGTTCCAAACACACCCCATGCACAACTCCTCCGGGGAAGGTGCCAGAAACGAGTTCTGTTGGTAGTTTTTACACTACCCCGGTAGGCAGCTGAAAGGCACCACAAAAGTTTTTCTACCTGCTTTCTGGGCTGAGATGGGGAATCGCTGAATTTTGGACTCGGCTGGTGACAAAATGTTCCAAACACACCCCATGCACAACTCCACCGGGGAAGGTGCCAGAAACGAGTTCTGTTGGTAGTTTTTACACTACCCCGGTAGGCAGCTGAAAGGCACCACAAAACTTGTTCTACCTGCTTTCTGGGCTAGAGTCTGTGAACAGCTGAGTTTTGGACTCGGCTGGTGACAAAATGTTCCAAACACACCCCATGCACAACTCCTCCGGGGAAGGTGCCAGAAACGAGTTCTGTTGGTAGTTTTTACACTACCCCGGTAGGCAGCTGAAAGGCACCACAAAACTTGTTCTACCTGCTTTCTGGGCTGAGATGGGGAACGGCTGAATTTTGGACTCGGCTGGTGACAAAATGTTCCAAACACACCCCATGCACAGCTCCACCGGGGAAGGTGCCAGAAACGAGTTCTGTTGGTAGTTTTTACACTACCCCGGTAGGCAGCTGAAAGGCACCACAAAACTTGTTCTACCTGCTTTCTGGGCTGAGATGGGGAATCGCTGAATTTTGGACTCGGCTGGTGACAAAATGTTCCAAACACACCCCATGCACAACTCCACCGGGGAAGGTGCCAGAAACGAGTTCTGTTGGTAGTTTTTACACTACCCCGGTAGGCAGCTGAAAGGCACCACAAAACTTGTTCTACCTGCTTTCTGGGCTGAGATGGGGAATCGCTGAATTTTGGACTCGGCTGGTGACAAAATGTTCCAAACACACCCCATGCACAACTCCACCGGGGAAGGTGCCAGAAACGAGTTCTGTTGGTAGTTTTTACAGTACCCCGGTAGGCAAGAGAAAGGCACCACAAAACTTGTTCTACCTGCTTTCTGGGCTGAGATGGGGAATCGCTGAATTTTGGACTCGGCTGGTGACAAAATGTTCCAAACACACCCCATGCACAACTCCACCGGGGAAGGTGCCAGAAACGAGTTCTGTTGGTAGTTTTTACACTACCCCGGTAGGCAGCTGAAAGGCACCACAAAAGTTGTTCTACCTGCTTTCATGGCTGAGATGGGGAATCGCTGAATTTTGGACTCGGCTGGTGACAAAATGTTCCAAACACACCCCATGCACAACTCCATCGGGGAAGGTGCCAGAAACGAGTTCTGTTGGTAGTTTTTACACTACCCCGGTAGGCAGCTGAAAGGCACCACAAAAGTTTTTCTACCTGCTTTCTGGGCTGAGATGGGGAATCGCTGAATTTTGGACTCGGCTGGTGACAAAATGTTCCAAACACACCCCATGCACAACTCCACCGGGGAAGGTGCCAGAAACGAGTTCTGTTGGTAGTTTTTACACTACCCCGGTAGGCAGCTGAAAGGCACCACAAAAGTTTTTCTACCTGCTTTCTGGGCTGAGATGGGGAATCGCTGAATTTTGGACTCGGCTGGTGACAAAATGTTCCAAACACACCCCATGCACAACTCCACCGGGGAAGGTGCCAGAAACGAGTTCTGTTGGTAGTTTTTACACTACCCCGGTAGGCAGCTGAAAGGCACCACAAAAGTTTTTCTACCTGCTTTCTGGGCTGAGATGGGGAATCGCTGAATTTTGGACACGGCTGGTGACAAAATGTTCCAAACACACCCCATGCACAACTCCACCGGGGAAGGTGCCAGAAACGAGTTCTGTTGGTAGTTTTTACACTATCCCGGTAGGCAGCTGAAAGGCACCACAAAACTTGTTCTACCTGCTTTCTGGGCTGAGATGGGGAATCGCTGAATTTTGGACTCGGCTGGTGACAAAATGTTCCAAACACACCCCATGCACAACTCCACCGGGGAAGGTGCCAGAAACGAGTTCTGTTGGTAGTTTTTACACTACCCCGGTAGGCAGCTGAAAGGCACCACAAAACTTGTTCTACCTGCTTTCTGGGCTGAGATGGAGAATCGCTGAATTTTGGACTCGGCTGCTGACAAAATGTTCCAAACACACCCCATGCACACCTCCACCGGGGAAAGTGCCAGAAACGAGTTCTGTTGGTAGTTTTTACACTACCCCGGTAGGCAGCTGAAAGGCACCACAAAACTTGTTCTACCTGCTTTCTGGGCTGAGATGGGGAATCGCTGAATTTTGGACTCGGCTGGTGACAAAATGTTCCAAACACACCCCATGCACAACTCCACCGGGGAAGGTGCCAGAAACGAGTTCTGTTGGTAGTTTTTACAGTACCCCGGTAGGCAAGAGAAAGGCACCACAAAACTTGTTCTACCTGCTTTCTGGGCTGAGATGGGGAATCGCTGAATTTTGGACTCGGCTGCTGACAAAATGTTCCAAACACACCCCATGCACAACTCCACCGGGGAAGGTGCCAGAAACGAGTTCTGTTGGTAGTTTTTACACTACCCCGGTAGGCAGCTGAAAGGCACCACAAAACTTGTTCTACCTGCTTTCTGGGCTGAGATGGGGAATCGCTGAATTTTGGACTCGGCTGGTGACAAAATGTTCCAAACACACCCCATGCACAACTCCATCGGGGAAGGTGCCAGAAACGAGTTCTGTTGGTAGTTTTTACACTACCCCGGTAGGCAGCTGAAAGGCACCACAAAAGTTTTTCTACCTGCTTTCTGGGCTGAGATGGGGAATCGCTGAATTTTGGACTCGGCTGGTGACAAAATGTTCCAAACACACCCCATGCACAACTCCACCGGGGAAGGTGCCAGAAACGACTTCTGTTGGTAGTTTTTACACTACCCCGGTAGGCAGCTGAAAGGCACCACAAAAGTTTTTCTACCTGCTTTCTGGGCTGAGATGGGGAATCGCTGAATTTTGGACTCGGCTGGTGACAAAATGTTCCAAAAACACCCCATGCACAACTCCACCGGGGAAGGTGCCAGAAACGAGTTCTGTTGGTAGTTTTTACACTACCCCGGTAGGCAGCTGAAAGGCACCACAAAACTTGTTCTACCTGCTTTCTGGGCTGAGATGGGGAATCGCTGAATTTTGGACTCGGCTGGTGACAAAATGTTCCAAACACACCCCATGCACAACTCCACCGGGGAAGGTGCCAGAAACGAGTTCTGTTGGTAGTTTTTACACTACCCCGGTAGGCAGCTGAAAGGCACCACAAAACTTGTTCTACCTGCTTTCTGGGCTGAGATGGGGAATCGCTGAATTTTGGACTCGGCTGCTGACAAAATGTTCCAAACACACCCCATGCACAACTCCACCGGGGAAGGTGCCAGAAACGAGTTCTGTTGGTAGTTTTTACACTACCCCGGTAGGCAGCTGAAAGGCACCACAAAACTTGTTCTACCTGCTTTCTGGGCTGAGATGGGGAACGGCTGAATTTTGGACTCGGCTGGTGACAAAATGTTCCAAACACACCCCATGCACAGCTCCACCGGGGAAGGTGCCAGAAACGAGTTCTGTTGGTAGTTTTTACACTACCCCGGTAGGCAGCTGAAAGGCACCACAAAACTTGTTCTACCTGCTTTCTGGGCTGAGATGGGGAATCGCTGAATTTTGGACTCGGCTGGTGACAAAATGTTCCAAACACACCCCATGCACAACTCCACCGGGGAAGGTGCCAGAAACGAGTTCTGTTGGTAGTTTTTACACTACCCCGGTAGGCAGCTGAAAGGCACCACAAAACTTGTTCTACCTGCTTTCTGGGCTGAGATGGGGAATCGCTGAATTTTGGACTCGGCTGGTGACAAAATGTTCCAAACACACCCCATGCACAACTCCACCGGGGAAGGTGCCAGAAACGAGTTCTGTTGGTAGTTTTTACAGTACCCCGGTAGGCAAGAGAAAGGCACCACAAAACTTGTTCTACCTGCTTTCTGGGCTGAGATGGGGAATCGCTGAATTTTGGACTCGGCTGGTGACAAAATGTTCCAAACACACCCCATGCACAACTCCACCGGGGAAGGTGCCAGAAACGAGTTCTGTTGGTAGTTTTTACACTACCCCGGTAGGCAGCTGAAAGGCACCACAAAAGTTGTTCTACCTGCTTTCATGGCTGAGATGGGGAATCGCTGAATTTTGGACTCGGCTGGTGACAAAATGTTCCAAACACACCCCATGCACAACTCCATCGGGGAAGGTGCCAGAAACGAGTTCTGTTGGTAGTTTTTACACTACCCCGGTAGGCAGCTGAAAGGCACCACAAAAGTTTTTCTACCTGCTTTCTGGGCTGAGATGGGGAATCGCTGAATTTTGGACTCGGCTGGTGACAAAATGTTCCAAACACACCCCATGCACAACTCCACCGGGGAAGGTGCCAGAAACGAGTTCTGTTGGTAGTTTTTACACTACCCCGGTAGGCAGCTGAAAGGCACCACAAAAGTTTTTCTACCTGCTTTCTGGGCTGAGATGGGGAATCGCTGAATTTTGGACTCGGCTGGTGACAAAATGTTCCAAACACACCCCATGCACAACTCCACCGGGGAAGGTGCCAGAAACGAGTTCTGTTGGTAGTTTTTACACTACCCCGGTAGGCAGCTGAAAGGCACCACAAAAGTTTTTCTACCTGCTTTCTGGGCTGAGATGGGGAATCGCTGAATTTTGGACACGGCTGGTGACAAAATGTTCCAAACACACCCCATGCACAACTCCACCGGGGAAGGTGCCAGAAACGAGTTCTGTTGGTAGTTTTTACACTATCCCGGTAGGCAGCTGAAAGGCACCACAAAACTTGTTCTACCTGCTTTCTGGGCTGAGATGGGGAATCGCTGAATTTTGGACTCGGCTGGTGACAAAATGTTCCAAACACAGCCCATGCACAACTCCACCGGGGAAGGTGCCAGAAACGAGTTCTGTTGGTAGTTTTTACACTACCCCGGTAGGCAGCTGAAAGGCACCACAAAACTTGTTCTACCTGCTTTCTGGGCTGAGATGGAGAATCGCTGAATTTTGGACTCGGCTGCTGACAAAATGTTCCAAACACACCCCATGCACACCTCCACCGGGGAAAGTGCCAGAAACGAGTTCTGTTGGTAGTTTTTACACTACCCCGGTAGGCAGCTGAAAGGCACCACAAAACTTGTTCTACCTGCTTTCTGGGCTAGAGTCTGTGAACAGCTGAGTTTTGGACTCGGCTGGTGACAAAATGTTCCAAACACACCCCATGCACAACTCCTCCGGGGAAGGTGCCAGAAACGAGTTCTGTTGGTAGTTTTTACACTACCCCGGTAGGCAGCTGAAAGGCACCACAAAACTTGTTCTACCTGCTTTCTGGGCTGAGATGGGGAACGGCTGAATTTTGGACTCGGCTGGTGACAAAATGTTCCAAAAACACCCCATGCACAACTCCACCGGGGAAGGTGCCAGAAACGAGTTCTGTTGGTAGTTTTTACACTACCCCGGTAGGCAGCTGAAAGGCACCACAAAACTTGTTCTACCTGCTTTCTGGGCTGAGATGGGGAATCGCTGAATTTTGGACTCGGCTGGTGACAAAATGTTCCAAACACACCCCATGCACAACTCCACCGGGGAAGGTGCCAGAAACGAGTTCTGTTGGTAGTTTTTACACTACCCCGGTAGGCAGCTGAAAGGCACCACAAAACTTGTTCTACCTGCTTTCTGGGCTGAGATGGGGAATCGCTGAATTTTGGACTCGGCTGCTGACAAAATGTTCCAAACACACCCCATGCACAACTCCACCGGGGAAGGTGCCAGAAACGAGTTCTGTTGGTAGTTTTTACACTACCCCGGTAGGCAGCTGAAAGGCACCACAAAACTTGTTCTACCTGCTTTCTGGGCTGAGATGGGGAATCGCTGAATTTTGGACTCGGCTGGTGACAAAATGTTCCAAACACACCCCATGCACAACTCCACCGGGGAAGGTGCCAGAAACGAGTTCTGTTGGTAGTTTTTACACTACCCCGGTAGGCAGCTGAAAGGCACCACAAAACTTGTTCTACCTGCTTTCTGGGCTGAGATGGGGAATCGCTGAATTTTGGACTCGGCTGGTGACAAAATGTTCCAAACACACCCCATGCACAACTCCACCGGGGAAGGTGCCAGAAACGAGTTCTGTTGGTAGTTTTTACACTACCCCGGTAGGCAGCTGAAAGGCACCACAAAACTTGTTCTACCTGCTTTCTGGGCTGAGATGGAGAATCGCTGAATTTTGGACTCGGCTGGTGACAAAATGTTCCAAACACACCCCATGCACAACTCCACCGGGGAAGGTGCCAGAAACGAGTTCTGTTGGTATTTTTTACACTACCCCGGTAGGCAGCTGAAAGGCACCACAAAACTTGTTCTACCTGCTTTCCGGGCTGAGATGGGGAATAGCTGAATTTTGGACTTGGCTGGTGACAAAATGTTCCAAACACACCCCATGCACAACTCCACCGGGGAAGGTGCCAGAAACGAGTTCTGTTGGTAGTTTTTACACTACCCCGGTAGGCAGCTGAAAGGCACCACAAAACTTGTTCTACCTGCTTTCTGGGCTGAGATGGGGAATCGCTGAATTTTGGACTCGGCTGGTGACAAAATGTTCCAAACACACCCCATGCACAACTCCACCGGGGAAGGTGCCAGAAATGAGTTCTGTTGGTAGTTTTTACACTACCCCGGTAGGCAGCTGAAAGGCACCACAAAACTTGTTCTACCTGCTTTCTGGGCTGAGATGGGGAATCGCTGAATTTTGGACTCGGCTGGTAACAAAATGTTCCAAACACACCCCATGCACAACTCCACCGGGGAAGGTGCCAGAAACGAGTTCTGTTGGTAGTTTTTACACTACCCCGGTAGGCAGCTGAAAGGCACCACAAAACTTGTTCTACCTGCTTTCTGGGTTGAGATGGGGAACGGCTGAATTTTGGACTCGGCTGGTAACAAAATGTTCCAAACACACCCCATGCACAACTCCACCGGGGAAGGTGCCAGAAACGAGTTCTGTTGGTAGTTTTTACACTACCCCGGTAGGCAGCTGAAAGGCACCACAAAACTTGTTCTACCTGCTTTCTGGGCTGAGATGGGGAATCGCTGAATTTTGGACTCGGCTGGTGACAAAATGTTCCAAACACACCCCATGCACACCTCCACCGGGGAAAGTGCCAGAAACGAGTTCTGTTGGTAGTTTTTACACTACCCCGGTAGGCAGCTGAAAGGCACCACAAAACTTGTTCTACCTGCTTTCTGGGCTAGAGTCTGTGAACAGCTGAGTTTTGGACTCGGCTGGTGACAAAATGTTCCAAACACACCCCATGCACAACTCCTCCGGGGAAGGTGCCAGAAACGAGTTCTGTTGGTAGTTTTTACACTACCCCGGTAGGCAGCTGAAAGGCACCACAAAACTTGTTCTACCTGCTTTCTGGGCTGAGATGGGGAACGGCTGAATTTTGGACTCGGCTGGTGACAAAATGTTCCAAAAACACCCCATGCACAACTCCACCGGGGAAGGTGCCAGAAACGAGTTCTGTTGGTAGTTTTTACACTACCCCGGTAGGCAGCTGAAAGGCACCACAAAACTTGTTCTACCTGCTTTCTGGGCTGAGATGGGGAATCGCTGAATTTTGGACTCGGCTGGTGACAAAATGTTCCAAACACACCCCATGCACAACTCCACCGGGGAAGGTGCCAGAAACGAGTTCTGTTGGTAGTTTTTACACTACCCCGGTAGGCAGCTGAAAGGCACCACAAAACTTGTTCTACCTGCTTTCTGGGCTGAGATGGGGAATCGCTGAATTTTGGACTCGGCTGCTGACAAAATGTTCCAAACACACCCCATGCACAACTCCACCGGGGAAGGTGCCAGAAACGAGTTCTGTTGGTAGTTTTTACACTACCCCGGTAGGCAGCTGAAAGGCACCACAAAACTTGTTCTACCTGCTTTCTGGGCTGAGATGGGGAATCGCTGAATTTTGGACTCGGCTGGTGACAAAATGTTCCAAACACACCCCATGCACAACTCCACCGGGGAAGGTGCCAGAAACGAGTTCTGTTGGTAGTTTTTACACTACCCCGGTAGGCAGCTGAAAGGCACCACAAAACTTGTTCTACCTGCTTTCTGGGCTGAGATGGGGAATCGCTGAATTTTGGACTCGGCTGGTGACAAAATGTTCCAAACACACCCCATGCACAACTCCACCGGGGAAGGTGCCAGAAACGAGTTCTGTTGGTAGTTTTTACACTACCCCGGTAGGCAGCTGAAAGGCACCACAAAACTTGTTCTACCTGCTTTCTGGGCTGAGATGGAGAATCGCTGAATTTTGGACTCGGCTGGTGACAAAATGTTCCAAACACACCCCATGCACAACTCCACCGGGGAAGGTGCCAGAAACGAGTTCTGTTGGTATTTTTTACACTACCCCGGTAGGCAGCTGAAAGGCACCACAAAACTTGTTCTACCTGCTTTCCGGGCTGAGATGGGGAATAGCTGAATTTTGGACTTGGCTGGTGACAAAATGTTCCAAACACACCCCATGCACAACTCCACCGGGGAAGGTGCCAGAAACGAGTTCTGTTGGTAGTTTTTACACTACCCCGGTAGGCAGCTGAAAGGCACCACAAAACTTGTTCTACCTGCTTTCTGGGCTGAGATGGGGAATCGCTGAATTTTGGACTCGGCTGGTGACAAAATGTTCCAAACACACCCCATGCACAACTCCACCGGGGAAGGTGCCAGAAATGAGTTCTGTTGGTAGTTTTTACACTACCCCGGTAGGCAGCTGAAAGGCACCACAAAACTTGTTCTACCTGCTTTCTGGGCTGAGATGGGGAATCGCTGAATTTTGGACTCGGCTGCTGACAAAATGTTCCAAACACACCCCATGCACAACTCCACCGGGGAAGGTGCCAGAAACGAGTTCTGTTGGTAGTTTTTACACTACCCCGGTAGGCAGCTGAAAGGCACCACAAAACTTGTTCTACCTGCTTTCTGGGCTGAGATGGGGAATCGCTGAATTTTGGACTCGGCTGGTGACAAAATGTTCCAAACACACCCCATGCACAACTCCACCGGGGAAGGTGCCAGAAACGAGTTCTGTTGGTAGTTTTTACACTACCCCGGTAGGCAGCTGAAAGGCACCACAAAACTTGTTCTACCTGCTTTCTGGGCTGAGATGGGGAATCGCTGAATTTTGGACTCGGCTGGTGACAAAATGTTCCAAACACACCCCATGCACAACTCCACCGGGGAAGGTGCCAGAAACGAGTTCTGTTGGTAGTTTTTACACTACCCCGGTAGGCAGCTGAAAGGCACCACAAAACTTGTTCTACCTGCTTTCTGGGCTGAGATGGAGAATCGCTGAATTTTGGACTCGGCTGGTGACAAAATGTTCCAAACACACCCCATGCACAACTCCACCGGGGAAGGTGCCAGAAACGAGTTCTGTTGGTATTTTTTACACTACCCCGGTAGGCAGCTGAAAGGCACCACAAAACTTGTTCTACCTGCTTTCCGGGCTGAGATGGGGAATAGCTGAATTTTGGACTTGGCTGGTGACAAAATGTTCCAAACACACCCCATGCACAACTCCACCGGGGAAGGTGCCAGAAACGAGTTCTGTTGGTAGTTTTTACACTACCCCGGTAGGCAGCTGAAAGGCACCACAAAACTTGTTCTACCTGCTTTCTGGGCTGAGATGGGGAATCGCTGAATTTTGGACTCGGCTGGTGACAAAATGTTCCAAACACACCCCATGCACAACTCCACCGGGGAAGGTGCCAGAAATGAGTTCTGTTGGTAGTTTTTACACTACCCCGGTAGGCAGCTGAAAGGCACCACAAAACTTGTTCTACCTGCTTTCTGGGCTGAGATGGGGAATCGCTGAATTTTGGACTCGGCTGGTGACAAAATGTTCCAAACACACCCCATGCACAACTCCACCGGGGAAGGTGCCAGAAACGAGTTCTGTTGGTAGTTTTTACACTACCCCGGTAGGCAGCTGAAAGGCACCACAAAACTTGTTCTACCTGCTTTCTGGGCTGAGATGGAGAATCGCTGAATTTTGGACTCGGCTGGTGACAAAATGTTCCAAACACACCCCATGCACAACTCCACCGGGGAAGGTGCCAGAAACGAGTTCTGTTGGTATTTTTTACACTACCCCGGTAGGCAGCTGAAAGGCACCACAAAACTTGTTCTACCTGCTTTCCGGGCTGAGATGGGGAATAGCTGAATTTTGGACTTGGCTGGTGACAAAATGTTCCAAACACACCCCATGCACAACTCCACCGGGGAAGGTGCCAGAAACGAGTTCTGTTGGTAGTTTTTACACTACCCCGGTAGGCAGCTGAAAGGCACCACAAAACTTGTTCTACCTGCTTTCTGGGCTGAGATGGGGAATCGCTGAATTTTGGACTCGGCTGGTGACAAAATGTTCCAAACACACCCCATGCACAACTCCACCGGGGAAGGTGCCAGAAATGAGTTCTGTTGGTAGTTTTTACACTACCCCGGTAGGCAGCTGAAAGGCACCACAAAACTTGTTCTACCTGCTTTCTGGGCTGAGATGGGGAATCGCTGAATTTTGGACTCGGCTGGTAACAAAATGTTCCAAACACACCCCATGCACAACTCCACCGGGGAAGGTGCCAGAAACGAGTTCTGTTGGTAGTTTTTACACTACCCCGGTAGGCAGCTGAAAGGCACCACAAAACTTGTTCTACCTGCTTTCTGGGTTGAGATGGGGAACGGCTGAATTTTGGACTCGGCTGGTAACAAAATGTTCCAAACACACCCCATGCACAACTCCACCGGGGAAGGTGCCAGAAACGACTTCTGTTGGTAGTTTTTACACTACCCCGGTAGGCAGCTGAAAGGCACCACAAAACTTGTTCTACCTGCTTTCTGGGCTGAGATGGGGAACGGCTGAGTTTTGGACTCGGCTGGTGACAAAATGTTCCAAACACACCCCATGCACAACTCCACCGGGGAAGGTGCCAGAAACGAGTTCTGTTGGTAGTTTTTACACTACCCCGGTAGGCAGCTGAAAGGCACCACAAAACTTGTTCTACCTGCTTTCTGGGCTAGAGTCTGTGAACAGCTGAGTTTTGGACTCGGCTGGTGACAAAATGTTCCAAACACACCCCATGACAACTCCTCCGGGGAAGGTGCCAGAAACGAGTTCTGTTGGTAGTTTTTACACTACCCCGGTAGGCAGCTGAAAGGCACCACAAAACTTGTTCTACCTGCTTTCTGGGCTGAGATGGGGAATCGCTGAATTTTGGACTCGGCTGGTGACAAAATGTTCCAAACACAGCCCATGCACAACTCCACCGGGGAAGGTGCCAGAAACGAGTTCTGTTGGTAGTTTTTACACTACCCCGGTAGGCAGCTGAAAGGCACCACAAAACTTGTTCTACCTGCTTTCTGGGCTGAGATGGGGAATCGCTGAATTTTGGACTCGGCTGGTGACAAAATGTTCCAAACACACCCCATGCACAACTCCACCGGGGAAGGTGCCAGAAACGAGTTCTGTTGGTAGTTTTTACACTACCCCGGTAGGCAGCTGAAAGGCACCACAAAACTTGTTCTACCTGCTTTCTGGGCTAGAGTCTGTGAACAGCTGAGTTTTGGACTCGGCTGGTGACAAAATGTTCCAAACACACCCCATGCACAACTCCTCCGGGGAAGGTGCCAGAAACGAGTTCTGTTGGTAGTTTTTACACTATCCCGGTAGGCAGCTGAAAGGTACCACAAAACTTGTTCTACCTGCTTTCTGGGCTGAGATGGAGAATCGCTGAATTTTGGACTCGGCTGGTGACAAAATGTTCCAAACACAGCCCATGCACAACTCCACCGGGGAAGGTGCCAGAAACGAGTTCTGTTGGTAGTTTTTACACTACCCCGGTAGGCAGCTGAAAGGCACCACAAAACTTGTTCTACCTGCTTTCTGGGCTGAGATGGGGAATCGCTGAATTTTGGACTCGGCTGGTGACAAAATGTTCCAAACACACCCCATGCACAACTCCACCGGGGAAGGTGCCAGAAACGAGTTCTGTTGGTAGTTTTTACACTACCCCGGTAGGCAGCTGAAAGGCACCACAAAACTTGTTCTACCTGCTTTCTGGGCTGAGATGGGGAATCGCTGAATTTTGGACTCGGCTGCTGACAAAATGTTCCAAACACACCCCATGCACAACTCCACCGGGGAAGGTGCCAGAAACGAGTTCTGTTGGTAGTTTTTACACTACCCCGGTAGGCAGCTGAAAGGCACCACAAAACTTGTTCTACCTGCTTTCTGGGCTGAGATGGGGAATCGCTGAATTTTGGACTCGGCTGGTGACAAAATGTTCCAAACACACCCCATGCACAACTCCACCGGGGAAGGTGCCAGAAACGAGTTCTGTTGGTAGTTTTTACACTACCCCGGTAGGCAGCTGAAAGGCACCACAAAACTTGTTCTACCTGCTTTCTGGGCTAGAGTCTGTGAACAGCTGAGTTTTGGACTCGGCTGGTGACAAAATGTTCCAAACACACCCCATGCACAACTCCTCCGGGGAAGGTGCCAGAAAGGAGTTCTGTTGGTAGTTTTTACACTACCCCGGTAGGCAAGAGAAAGGCACCACAAAACTTGTTCTACCTGCTTTCTGGGCTGAGATGGGGAACGGCTGAATTTTGGACTCGGCTGGTAACAAAATGTTCCAAACACACCCCATGCACAACTCCTCCGGGGAAGGTGCCAGAAACGAGTTCTGTTGGTAGTTTTTACACTACCCCGGTAGGCAGCTGAAAGGCACCACAAAACTTGTTCTACCTGCTTTCTGGGCTGAGATGGGGAATCGCTGAATTTTGGACTCGGCTGCTGACAAAATGTTCCAAACACAGCCCATGCACAACTCCACCGGGGAAGGTGCCAGAAACGAGTTCTGTTGGTAGTTTTTACACTACCCCGGTAGGCAGCTGAAAGGCACCACAAAACTTGTTCTACCTGCTTTCTGGGCTGAGATGGGGAATCGCTGAATTTTGGACTCGGCTGGTGACAAAATGTTCCAAACACAGCCCATGCACAACTCCACCGGGGAAGGTGCCAGAAACGAGTTCTGTTGGTAGTTTTTACAGTACCCCGGTAGGCAGCTGAAAGGCACCACAAAACTTGTTCTACCTGCTTTCTGGGCTGAGATGGGGAACGGCTGAATTTTGGACTCGGCTGGTAACAAAATGTTCCAAACACACCCCATGCACAACTCCACCGGGGAAGGTGCCAGAAACGAGTTCTGTTGGTAGTTTTTACACTACCCCGGTAGGCAGCTGAAAGGCACCACAAAACTTGTTCTACCTGCTTTCTGGGCTGAGATGGGGAATCGCTGAATTTTGGACTCGGCTGCTGACAAAATGTTCCAAACACACCCCATGCACAACTCCACCGGGGAAGGTGCCAGAAACGAGTTCTGTTGGTAGTTTTTACACTACCCCGGTAGGCAGCTGAAAGGCACCACAAAACTTGTTCTACCTGCTTTCTGGGCTGAGATGGGGAATCGCTGAATTTTGGACTCGGCTGGTGACAAAATGTTCCAAACACAGCCCATGCACAACTCCACCGGGGAAGGTGCCAGAAACGAGTTCTGTTGGTAGTTTTTACACTACCCCGGTAGGCAGCTGAAAGGCACCACAAAACTTGTTCTACCTGCTTTCTGGGCTGAGATGGGGAATCGCTGAATTTTGGACTCGGCTGGTGACAAAATGTTCCAAACACACCCCATGCACAACTCCACCGGGGAAGGTGCCAGAAACGAGTTCTGTTGGTAGTTTTTACACTACCCCGGTAGGCAGCTGAAAGGCACCACAAAACTTGTTCTACCTGCTTTCTGGGCTAGAGTCTGTGAACAGCTGAGTTTTGGACTCGGCTGGTGACAAAATGTTCCAAACACACCCCATGCACAACTCCTCCGGGGAAGGTGCCAGAAACGAGTTCTGTTGGTAGTTTTTACACTACCCCGGTAGGCAGCTGAAAGGCACCACAAAACTTGTTCTACCTGCTTTCTGGGCTGAGATGGGGAATCGCTGAATTTTGGACTCGGCTGCTGACAAAATGTTCCAAACACACCCCATGCACAACTCCACCGGGGAAGGTGCCAGAAACGAGTTCTGTTGGTAGTTTTTACACTACCCCGGTAGGCAGCTGAAAGGCACCACAAAACTTGTTCTACCTGCTTTCTGGGCTGAGATGGGGAATCGCTGAATTTTGGACTCGGCTGGTGACAAAATGTTCCAAACACACCCCATGCACAACTCCACCGGGGAAGGTGCCAGAAACGAGTTCTGTTGGTAGTTTTTACACTACCCCGGTAGGCAGCTGAAAGGCACCACAAAACTTGTTCTACCTGCTTTCTGGGCTGAGATGGGGAATCGCTGAATTTTGGACTCGGCTGCTGACAAAATGTTCCAAACACACCCCATGCACAACTCCACCGGGGAAGGTGCCAGAAACGAGTTCTGTTGGTAGTTTTTACACTACCCCGGTAGGCAGCTGAAAGGCACCACAAAACTTGTTCTACCTGCTTTCTGGGCTGAGATGGGGAATCGCTGAATTTTGGACTCGGCTGGTGACAAAATGTTCCAAACACACCCCATGCACAACTCCACCGGGGAAGGTGCCAGAAACGAGTTCTGTTGGTAGTTTTTACACTACCCCGGTAGGCAGCTGAAAGGCACCACAAAACTTGTTCTACCTGCTTTCTGGGCTAGAGTCTGTGAACAGCTGAGTTTTGGACTCGGCTGGTGACAAAATGTTCCAAACACACCCCATGCACAACTCCTCCGGGGAAGGTGCCAGAAACGAGTTCTGTTGGTAGTTTTTACACTACCCCGGTAGGCAAGAGAAAGGCACCACAAAACTTGTTCTACCTGCTTTCTGGGCTGAGATGGGGAACGGCTGAATTTTGGACTCGGCTGGTAACAAAATGTTCCAAACACACCCCATGCACAACTCCACCGGGGAAGGTGCCAGAAACGAGTTCTGTTGGTAGTTTTTACACTACCCCGGTAGGCAGCTGAAAGGCACCACAAAACTTGTTCTACCTGCTTTCTGGGCTGAGATGGGGAACGGCTGAATTTTGGACTCGGCTGGTAACAAAATGTTCCAAACACACCCCATGCACAACTCCACCGGGGAAGGTGCCAGAAACGACTTCTGTTGGTAGTTTTTACACTACCCCGGTAGGCAGCTGAAAGGCACCACAAAACTTGTTCTACCTGCTTTCTGGGCTGAGATGGAGAATCGCTGAATTTTGGACTCGGCTGGTGACAAAATGTTCCAAACACACCCCATGCACAACTCCACCGGGGAAGGTGCCAGAAACGAGTTCTGTTGGTAGTTTTTACACTACCCCGGTAGGCAGCTGAAAGGCACCACAAAACTTGTTCTACCTGCTTTCTGGGCTAGAGTCTGTGAACAGCTGAGTTTTGGACTCGGCTGGTGACAAAATGTTCCAAACACACCCCATGCACAACTCCTCCGGGGAAGGTGCCAGAAACGAGTTCTGTTGGTAGTTTTTACACTACCCCGGTAGGCAGCTGAAAGGCACCACAAAACTTGTTCTACCTGCTTTCTGGGCTGAGATGGGGAATCGCTGAATTTTGGACTCGGCTGGTGACAAAATGTTCCAAACACAGCCCATGCACAACTCCACCGGGGAAGGTGCCAGAAACGAGTTCTGTTGGTAGTTTTTACACTACCCCGGTAGGCAGCTGAAAGGCACCACAAAACTTGTTCTACCTGCTTTCTGGGCTGAGATGGGGAATCGCTGAATTTTGGACTCGGCTGGTGACAAAATGTTCCAAACACACCCCATGCACAACTCCACCGGGGAAGGTGCCAGAAACGAGTTCTGTTGGTAGTTTTTACACTACCCCGGTAGGCAGCTGAAAGGCACCACAAAACTTGTTCTACCTGCTTTCTGGGCTAGAGTCTGTGAACAGCTGAGTTTTGGACTCGGCTGGTGACAAAATGTTCCAAACACACCCCATGCACAACTCCTCCGGGGAAGGTGCCAGAAACGAGTTCTGTTGGTAGTTTTTACACTATCCCGGTAGGCAGCTGAAAGGCACCACAAAACTTGTTCTACCTGCTTTCTGGGCTGAGATGGAGAATCGCTGAATTTTGGACTCGGCTGGTGACAAAATGTTCCAAACACAGCCCATGCACAACTCCACCGGGGAAGGTGCCAGAAACGAGTTCTGTTGGTAGTTTTTACACTACCCCGGTAGGCAGCTGAAAGGCACCACAAAACTTGTTCTACCTGCTTTCTGGGCTGAGATGGGGAATCGCTGAATTTTGGACTCGGCTGGTGACAAAATGTTCCAAACACACCCCATGCACAACTCCACCGGGGAAGGTGCCAGAAACGAGTTCTGTTGGTAGTTTTTACACTACCCCGGTAGGCAGCTGAAAGGCACCACAAAACTTGTTCTACCTGCTTTCTGGGCTGAGATGGGGAATCGCTGAATTTTGGACTCGGCTGCTGACAAAATGTTCCAAACACAGCCCATGCACAACTCCACCGGGGAAGGTGCCAGAAACGAGTTCTGTTGGTAGTTTTTACACTACCCCGGTAGGCAGCTGAAAGGCACCACAAAACTTGTTCTACCTGCTTTCTGGGCTGAGATGGGGAATCGCTGAATTTTGGACTCGGCTGGTGACAAAATGTTCCAAACACACCCCATGCACAACTCCACCGGGGAAGGTGCCAGAAACGAGTTCTGTTGGTAGTTTTTACACTACCCCGGTAGGCAGCTGAAAGGCACCACAAAACTTGTTCTACCTGCTTTCTGGGCTAGAGTCTGTGAACAGCTGAGTTTTGGACTCGGCTGGTGACAAAATGTTCCAAACACACCCCATGCACAACTCCTCCGGGGAAGGTGCCAGAAACGAGTTCTGTTGGTAGTTTTTACACTACCCCGGTAGGCAGCTGAAAGGCACCACAAAACTTGTTCTACCTGCTTTCTGGGCTGAGATGGGGAACGGCTGAATTTTGGACTCGGCTGCTGACAAAATGTTCCAAACACACCCCATGCACAACTCCACCGGGGAAGGTGCCAGAAACGAGTTCTGTTGGTAGTTTTTACACTACCCCGGTAGGCAGCTGAAAGGCACCACAAAACTTGTTCTACCTGCTTTCTGGGCTGAGATGGGGAATCGCTGAATTTTGGACTCGGCTGGTGACAAAATGTTCCAAACACACCCCATGCACAACTCCACCGGGGAAGGTGCCAGAAACGAGTTCTGTTGGTAGTTTTTACACTACCCCGGTAGGCAGCTGAAAGGCACCACAAAACTTGTTCTACCTGCTTTCTGGGCTGAGATGGGGAATCGCTGAATTTTGGACTCGGCTGCTGACAAAATGTTCCAAACACACCCCATGCACAACTCCACCGGGGAAGGTGCCAGAAACGAGTTCTGTTGGTAGTTTTTACACTACCCCGGTAGGCAGCTGAAAGGCACCACAAAACTTGTTCTACCTGCTTTCTGGGCTGAGATGGGGAATCGCTGAATTTTGGACTCGGCTGGTGACAAAATGTTCCAAACACACCCCATGCACAACTCCACCGGGGAAGGTGCCAGAAACGAGTTCTGTTGGTAGTTTTTACACTACCCCGGTAGGCAGCTGAAAGGCACCACAAAACTTGTTCTACCTGCTTTCTGGGCTAGAGTCTGTGAACAGCTGAGTTTTGGACTCGGCTGGTGACAAAATGTTCCAAACACACCCCATGCACAACTCCTCCGGGGAAGGTGCCAGAAACGAGTTCTGTTGGTAGTTTTTACACTACCCCGGTAGGCAAGAGAAAGGCACCACAAAACTTGTTCTACCTGCTTTCTGGGCTGAGATGGGGAACGGCTGAATTTTGGACTCGGCTGGTAACAAAATGTTCCAAACACACCCCATGCACAACTCCACCGGGGAAGGTGCCAGAAACGAGTTCTGTTGGTAGTTTTTACACTACCCCGGTAGGCAGCTGAAAGGCACCACAAAACTTGTTCTACCTGCTTTCTGGGCTGAGATGGGGAACGGCTGAATTTTGGACTCGGCTGGTAACAAAATGTTCCAAACACACCCCATGCACAACTCCACCGGGGAAGGTGCCAGAAACGACTTCTGTTGGTAGTTTTTACACTACCCCGGTAGGCAGCTGAAAGGCACCACAAAACTTGTTCTACCTGCTTTCTGGGCTGAGATGGGGAACGGCTGAGTTTTGGACTCGGCTGGTGACAAAATGTTCCAAACACACCCCATGCACAACTCCACCGGGGAAGGTGCCAGAAACGAGTTCTGTTGGTAGTTTTTACACTACCCCGGTAGGCAGCTGAAAGGCACCACAAAACTTGTTCTACCTGCTTTCTGGGCTAGAGTCTGTGAACAGCTGAGTTTTGGACTCGGCTGGTGACAAAATGTTCCAAACACACCCCATGCACAACTCCTCCGGGGAAGGTGCCAGAAACGAGTTCTGTTGGTAGTTTTTACACTACCCCGGTAGGCAGCTGAAAGGCACCACAAAACTTGTTCTACCTGCTTTCTGGGCTGAGATGGGGAATCGCTGAATTTTGGACTCGGCTGGTGACAAAATGTTCCAAACACAGCCCATGCACAACTCCACCGGGGAAGGTGCCAGAAACGAGTTCTGTTGGTAGTTTTTACACTACCCCGGTAGGCAGCTGAAAGGCACCACAAAACTTGTTCTACCTGCTTTCTGGGCTGAGATGGGGAATCGCTGAATTTTGGACTCGGCTGGTGACAAAATGTTCCAAACACACCCCATGCACAACTCCACCGGGGAAGGTGCCAGAAACGAGTTCTGTTGGTAGTTTTTACACTACCCCGGTAGGCAGCTGAAAGGCACCACAAAACTTGTTCTACCTGCTTTCTGGGCTAGAGTCTGTGAACAGCTGAGTTTTGGACTCGGCTGGTGACAAAATGTTCCAAACACACCCCATGCACAACTCCTCCGGGGAAGGTGCCAGAAACGAGTTCTGTTGGTAGTTTTTACACTATCCCGGTAGGCAGCTGAAAGGCACCACAAAACTTGTTCTACCTGCTTTCTGGGCTGAGATGGAGAATCGCTGAATTTTGGACTCGGCTGGTGACAAAATGTTCCAAACACAGCCCATGCACAACTCCACCGGGGAAGGTGCCAGAAACGAGTTCTGTTGGTAGTTTTTACACTACCCCGGTAGGCAGCTGAAAGGCACCACAAAACTTGTTCTACCTGCTTTCTGGGCTGAGATGGGGAATCGCTGAATTTTGGACTCGGCTGGTGACAAAATGTTCCAAACACACCCCATGCACAACTCCACCGGGGAAGGTGCCAGAAACGAGTTCTGTTGGTAGTTTTTACACTACCCCGGTAGGCAGCTGAAAGGCACCACAAAACTTGTTCTACCTGCTTTCTGGGCTGAGATGGGGAATCGCTGAATTTTGGACTCGGCTGCTGACAAAATGTTCCAAACACACCCCATGCACAACTCCACCGGGGAAGGTGCCAGAAACGAGTTCTGTTGGTAGTTTTTACACTACCCCGGTAGGCAGCTGAAAGGCACCACAAAACTTGTTCTACCTGCTTTCTGGGCTGAGATGGGGAATCGCTGAATTTTGGACTCGGCTGGTGACAAAATGTTCCAAACACACCCCATGCACAACTCCACCGGGGAAGGTGCCAGAAACGAGTTCTGTTGGTAGTTTTTACACTACCCCGGTAGGCAGCTGAAAGGCACCACAAAACTTGTTCTACCTGCTTTCTGGGCTAGAGTCTGTGAACAGCTGAGTTTTGGACTCGGCTGGTGACAAAATGTTCCAAACACACCCCATGCACAACTCCTCCGGGGAAGGTGCCAGAAACGAGTTCTGTTGGTAGTTTTTACACTACCCCGGTAGGCAGCTGAAAGGCACCACAAAACTTGTTCTACCTGCTTTCTGGGCTGAGATGGGGAACGGCTGAATTTTGGACTCGGCTGCTGACAAAATGTTCCAAACACACCCCATGCACAACTCCACCGGGGAAGGTGCCAGAAACGAGTTCTGTTGGTAGTTTTTACACTACCCCGGTAGGCAGCTGAAAGGCACCACAAAACTTGTTCTACCTGCTTTCTGGGCTGAGATGGGGAATCGCTGAATTTTGGACTCGGCTGGTGACAAAATGTTCCAAACACAGCCCATGCACAACTCCACCGGGGAAGGTGCCAGAAACGAGTTCTGTTGGTAGTTTTTACACTACCCCGGTAGGCAGCTGAAAGGCACCACAAAACTTGTTCTACCTGCTTTCTGGGCTGAGATGGGGAATCGCTGAATTTTGGACTCGGCTGCTGACAAAATGTTCCAAACACACCCCATGCACAACTCCACCGGGGAAGGTGCCAGAAACGAGTTCTGTTGGTAGTTTTTACACTACCCCGGTAGGCAGCTGAAAGGCACCACAAAACTTGTTCTACCTGCTTTCTGGGCTGAGATGGGGAACGGCTGAATTTTGGACTCGGCTGGTAACAAAATGTTCCAAACACACCCCATGCACAACTCCACCGGGGAAGGTGCCAGAAACGAGTTCTGTTGGTAGTTTTTACACTACCCCGGTAGGCAGCTGAAAGGCACCACAAAACTTGTTCTACCTGCTTTCTGGGCTGAGATGGGGAATCGCTGAATTTTGGACTCGGCTGCTGACAAAATGTTCCAAACACACCCCATGCACAACTCCACCGGGGAAGGTGCCAGAAACGAGTTCTGTTGGTAGTTTTTACACTACCCCGGTAGGCAGCTGAAAGGCACCACAAAACTTGTTCTACCTGCTTTCTGGGCTGAGATGGGGAATCGCTGAATTTTGGACTCGGCTGGTGACAAAATGTTCCAAACACAGCCCATGCACAACTCCACCGGGGAAGGTGCCAGAAACGAGTTCTGTTGGTAGTTTTTACACTACCCCGGTAGGCAGCTGAAAGGCACCACAAAACTTGTTCTACCTGCTTTCTGGGCTGAGATGGGGAATCGCTGAATTTTGGACTCGGCTGGTGACAAAATGTTCCAAACACACCCCATGCACAACTCCACCGGGGAAGGTGCCAGAAACGAGTTCTGTTGGTAGTTTTTACACTACCCCGGTAGGCAGCTGAAAGGCACCACAAAACTTGTTCTACCTGCTTTCTGGGCTAGAGTCTGTGAACAGCTGAGTTTTGGACTCGGCTGGTGACAAAATGTTCCAAACACACCCCATGCACAACTCCTCCGGGGAAGGTGCCAGAAACGAGTTCTGTTGGTAGTTTTTACACTATCCCGGTAGGCAGCTGAAAGGCACCACAAAACTTGTTCTACCTGCTTTCTGGGCTGAGATGGAGAATCGCTGAATTTTGGACTCGGCTGGTGACAAAATGTTCCAAACACAGCCCATGCACAACTCCACCGGGGAAGGTGCCAGAAACGAGTTCTGTTGGTAGTTTTTACACTACCCCGGTAGGCAGCTGAAAGGCACCACAAAACTTGTTCTACCTGCTTTCTGGGCTGAGATGGGGAATCGCTGAATTTTGGACTCGGCTGGTGACAAAATGTTCCAAACACACCCCATGCACAACTCCACCGGGGAAGGTGCCAGAAACGAGTTCTGTTGGTAGTTTTTACACTACCCCGGTAGGCAGCTGAAAGGCACCACAAAACTTGTTCTACCTGCTTTCTGGGCTGAGATGGGGAATCGCTGAATTTTGGACTCGGCTGCTGACAAAATGTTCCAAACACACCCCATGCACAACTCCACCGGGGAAGGTGCCAGAAACGAGTTCTGTTGGTAGTTTTTACACTACCCCGGTAGGCAGCTGAAAGGCACCACAAAACTTGTTCTACCTGCTTTCTGGGCTGAGATGGGGAATCGCTGAATTTTGGACTCGGCTGGTGACAAAATGTTCCAAACACAGCCCATGCACAACTCCACCGGGGAAGGTGCCAGAAACGAGTTCTGTTGGTAGTTTTTACACTACCCCGGTAGGCAGCTGAAAGGCACCACAAAACTTGTTCTACCTGCTTTCTGGGCTGAGATGGGGAATCGCTGAATTTTGGACTCGGCTGGTGACAAAATGTTCCAAACACACCCCATGCACAACTCCACCGGGGAAGGTGCCAGAAACGAGTTCTGTTGGTAGTTTTTACAGTACCCCGGTAGGCAGCTGAAAGGCACCACAAAACTTGTTCTACCTGCTTTCTGGGCTGAGATGGGGAATCGCTGAATTTTGGACTCGGCTGGTGACAAAATGTTCCAAACACACCCCATGCACAACTCCACCGGGGAAGGTGCCAGAAACGAGTTCTGTTGGTAGTTTTTACACTACCCCGGTAGGCAGCTGAAAGGCACCACAAAACTTGTTCTACCTGCTTTCTGGGCTGAGATGGGGAATCGCTGAATTTTGGACTCGGCTGGTGACAAAATGTTCCAAACATACCCCATGCACAACTCCACCGGGGAAGGTGCCAGAAACGAGTTCTGTTGGTAGTTTTTACACTACCCCGGTAGGCAGCTGAAAGGCACCACAAAAGTTTTTCTACCTGCTTTCTGGGCTGAGATGGGGAATCGCTGAATTTTGGACTCGGCTGGTGACAAAATGTTCCAAACACACCCCATGCACAACTCCACTGGGGAAGGTGCCAGAAACGAGTTCTGTTGGTAGTTTTTACACTACCCCGGTAGGCAGCTGAAAGGCACCACAAAACTTGTTCTACCTGCTTTCTGGGCTGAGATGGAGAATCGCTGAATTTTGGACTCGGCTGGTGACAAAATGTTCCAAACACACCCCATGCACAACTCCACCGGGGAAGGTGCCAGAAACGAGTTCTGTTGGTAGTTTTTACACTACCCCGGTAGGCAGCTGAAAGGCACCACAAAACTTGTTCTACCTGCTTTCTGGGCTGAGATGGGGAATCGCTGAATTTTGGACTCGGCTGGTGACAAAATGTTCCAAACACACCCCATGCACAACTCCACCGGGGAAGGTGCCAGAAACGAGTTCTGTTGGTAGTTTTTACACTACCCCGGTAGGCAGCTGAAAGGCACCACAAAACTTGTTCTACCTGCTTTCTGGGCTGAGATGGGGAACGGCTGAATTTTGGACTCGGCTGGTAACAAAATGTTCCAAACACACCCCATGCACAACTCCACCGGGGAAGGTGCCAGAAACGACTTCTGTTGGTAGTTTTTACACTACCCCGGTAGGCAGCTGAAAGGCACCACAAAACTTGTTCTACCTGCTTTCTGGGCTGAGATGGGGAATCGCTGAGTTTTGGACTCGGCTGGTGACAAAATGTTCCAAACACACCCCATGCACAACTCCACCGGGGAAGGTGCCAGAAACGAGTTCTGTTGGTAGTTTTTACACTACCCCGGTAGGCAGCTGAAAGGCACCACAAAACTTGTTCTACCTGCTTTCTGGGCTAGAGTCTGTGAACAGCTGAGTTTTGGACTCGGCTGGTGACAAAATGTTCCAAACACACCCCATGCACAACTCCTCCGGGGAAGGTGCCAGAAACGAGTTCTGTTGGTAGTTTTTACACTACCCCGGTAGGCAGCTGAAAGGCACCACAAAACTTGTTCTACCTGCTTTCTGGGCTGAGATGGGGAATCGCTGAATTTTGGACTCGGCTGGTGACAAAATGTTCCAAACACAGCCCATGCACAACTCCACCGGGGAAGGTGCCAGAAACGAGTTCTGTTGGTAGTTTTTACACTACCCCGGTAGGCAGCTGAAAGGCACCACAAAACTTGTTCTACCTGCTTTCTGGGCTGAGATGGGGAATCGCTGAATTTTGGACTCGGCTGGTGACAAAATGTTCCAAACACACCCCATGCACAACTCCACCGGGGAAGGTGCCAGAAACGAGTTCTGTTGGTAGTTTTTACACTACCCCGGTAGGCAGCTGAAAGGCACCACAAAACTTGTTCTACCTGCTTTCTGGGCTAGAGTCTGTGAACAGCTGAGTTTTGGACTCGGCTGGTGACAAAATGTTCCAAACACACCCCATGCACAACTCCTCCGGGGAAGGTGCCAGAAACGAGTTCTGTTGGTAGTTTTTACACTACCCCGGTAGGCAGCTGAAAGGCACCACAAAACTTGTTCTACCTGCTTTCTGGGCTGAGATGGGGAATCGCTGAATTTTGGACTCGGCTGGTGACAAAATGTTCCAAACACACCCCATGCACAACTCCACCGGGGAAGGTGCCAGAAACGAGTTCTGTTGGTAGTTTTTACACTACCCCGGTAGGCAGCTGAAAGGCACCACAAAACTTGTTCTACCTGCTTTCTGGGCTGAGATGGGGAATCGCTGAATTTTGGACTCGGCTGGTGACAAAATGTTCCAAACACACCCCATGCACAACTCCACCGGGGAAGGTGCCAGAAACGAGTTCTGTTGGTAGTTTTTACACTACCCCGGTAGGCAGCTGAAAGGCACCACAAAACTTGTTCTACCTGCTTTCTGGGCTGAGATGGGGAATCGCTGAATTTTGGACTCGGCTGCTGACAAAATGTTCCAAACACACCCCATGCACAACTCCACCGGGGAAGGTGCCAGAAACGAGTTCTGTTGGTAGTTTTTACACTACCCCGGTAGGCAGCTGAAAGGCACCACAAAACTTGTTCTACCTGCTTTCTGGGCTGAGATGGGGAATCGCTGAATTTTGGACTCGGCTGGTGACAAAATGTTCCAAACACACCCCATGCACAACTCCACCGGGGAAGGTGCCAGAAACGAGTTCTGTTGGTAGTTTTTACACTACCCCGGTAGGCAGCTGAAAGGCACCACAAAACTTGTTCTACCTGCTTTCTGGGCTAGAGTCTGTGAACAGCTGAGTTTTGGACTCGGCTGGTGACAAAATGTTCCAAACACACCCCATGCACAACTCCTCCGGGGAAGGTGCCAGAAACGAGTTCTGTTGGTAGTTTTTACACTACCCCGGTAGGCAAGAGAAAGGCACCACAAAACTTGTTCTACCTGCTTTCTGGGCTGAGATGGGGAACGGCTGAATTTTGGACTCGGCTGGTAACAAAATGTTCCAAACACACCCCATGCACAACTCCACCGGGGAAGGTGCCAGAAACGAGTTCTGTTGGTAGTTTTTACACTACCCCGGTAGGCAGCTGAAAGGCACCACAAAACTTGTTCTACCTGCTTTCTGGGCTGAGATGGGGAATCGCTGAATTTTGGACTCGGCTGGTGACAAAATGTTCCAAACACAGCCCATGCACAACTCCACCGGGGAAGGTGCCAGAAACGAGTTCTGTTGGTAGTTTTTACACTACCCCGGTAGGCAGCTGAAAGGCACCACAAAACTTGTTCTACCTGCTTTCTGGGCTGAGATGGGGAATCGCTGAATTTTGGACTCGGCTGGTGACAAAATGTTCCAAACACACCCCATGCACAACTCCACCGGGGAAGGTGCCAGAAACGAGTTCTGTTGGTAGTTTTTACACTACCCCGGTAGGCAGCTGAAAGGCACCACAAAACTTGTTCTACCTGCTTTCTGGGCTGAGATGGGGAACGGCTGAATTTTGGACTCGGCTGGTAACAAAATGTTCCAAACACACCCCATGCACAACTCCACCGGGGAAGGTGCCAGAAACGAGTTCTGTTGGTAGTTTTTACACTACCCCGGTAGGCAGCTGAAAGGCACCACAAAACTTGTTCTACCTGCTTTCTGGGCTGAGATGGGGAATCGCTGAATTTTGGACTCGGCTGGTGACAAAATGTTCCAAACACACCCCATGCACAACTCCACCGGGGAAGGTGCCAGAAACGAGTTCTGTTGGTAGTTTTTACACTACCCCGGTAGGCAGCTGAAAGGCACCACAAAACTTGTTCTACCTGCTTTCTGGGCTAGAGTCTGTGAACAGCTGAGTTTTGGACTCGGCTGGTGACAAAATGTTCCAAACACACCCCATGCACAACTCCTCCGGGGAAGGTGCCAGAAACGAGTTCTGTTGGTAGTTTTTACACTACCCCGGTAGGCAGCTGAAAGGCACCACAAAACTTGTTCTACCTGCTTTCTGGGCTGAGATGGGGAACGGCTGAATTTTGGACTCGGCTGGTGACAAAATGTTCCAAACACACCCCATGCACAGCTCCACCGGGGAAGGTGCCAGAAACGAGTTCTGTTGGTAGTTTTTACACTACCCCGGTAGGCAGCTGAAAGGCACCACAAAAGTTGTTGTACCTGCTTTATGGGCTGAGATGGGGAATCGCTGAATTTTGGACTCGGCTGGTGACAAAATGTTCCAAACACAGCCCATGCACAACTCCACCGGGGAAGGTGCCAGAAACGACTTCTGTTGGTAGTTTTTACACTACCCCGGTAGGCAGCTGAAAGGCACCACAAAACTTGTTCTACCTGCTTTCTGGGCTGAGATGGGGAATCGCTGAATTTTGGACTCGGCTGCTGACAAAATGTTCCAAACACACCCCATGCACAACTCCACCGGGGAAGGTGCCAGAAACGAGTTCTGTTGGTAGTTTTTACACTACCCCGGTAGGCAGCTGAAAGGCACCACAAAACTTGTTCTACCTGCTTTCTGGGCTAGAGTCTGTGAACAGCTGAGTTTTGGACTCGGCTGGTGACAAAATGTTCCAAACACACCCCATGCACAACTCCTCCGGGGAAGGTGCCAGAAACGAGTTCTGTTGGTAGTTTTTACACTACCCCGGTAGGCAGCTGAAAGGCACCACAAAACTTGTTCTACCTGCTTTCTGGGCTGAGATGGGGAACGGCTGAATTTTGGACTCGGCTGGTAACAAAATGTTCCAAACACACCCCATGCACAACTCCACCGGGGAAGGTGCCAGAAACGAGTTCTGTTGGTAGTTTTTACACTACCCCGGTAGGCAGCTGAAAGGCACCACAAAACTTGTTCTACCTGCTTTCTGGGCTGAGATGGGGAATCGCTGAATTTTGGACTCGGCTGGTGACAAAATGTTCCAAACACACCCCATGCACAACTCCACCGGGGAAGGTGCCAGAAACGAGTTCTGTTGGTAGTTTTTACACTACCCCGGTAGGCAGCTGAAAGGCACCACAAAACTTGTTCTACCTGCTTTCTGGGCTGAGATGGGGAATCGCTGAATTTTGGACTCGGCTGGTGACAAAATGTTCCAAACACACCCCATGCACAACTCCACCGGGGAAGGTGCCAGAAACGAGTTCTGTTGGTAGTTTTTACACTACCCCGGTAGGCAGCTGAAAGGCACCACAAAACTTGTTCTACCTGCTTTCTGGGCTGAGATGGGGAATCGCTGAATTTTGGACTCGGCTGGTGACAAAATGTTCCAAACACACCCCATGCACAACTCCACCGGGGAAGGTGCCAGAAACGAGTTCTGTTGGTAGTTTTTACACTACCCTGGTAGGCAGCTGAAAGGCACCACAAAACTTGTTCTACCTGCTTTCTGGGCTGAGATGGGGAATCGCTGAATTTTGGACTCGGCTCCTGACAAAATGTTCCAAACACACCCCATGCACAACTCCACCGGGGAAGGTGCCAGAAACGACTTCTGTTGGTAGTTTTTACACTACCCCGGTAGGCAGCTGAAAGGCACCACAAAACTTGTTCTACCTGCTTTCTGGGCTGAGATGGAGAATCGCTGAATTTTGGACTCGGCTGGTGACAAAATGTTCCAAACACACCCCATGCACAACTCCACCGGGGAAGGTGCCAGAAACGAGTTCTGTTGGTATTTTTTACACTACCCCGGTAGGCAGCTGAAAGGCACCACAAAACTTGTTCTACCTGCTTTCCGGGCTGAGATGGGGAATAGCTGAATTTTGGACTTGGCTGGTGACAAAATGTTCCAAACACACCCCATGCACAACTCCACCGGGGAAGGTGCCAGAAACGAGTTCTGTTGGTAGTTTTTACACTACCCCGGTAGGCAGCTGAAAGGCACCACAAAACTTGTTCTACCTGCTTTCTGGGCTGAGATGGGGAATCGCTGAATTTTGGACTCGGCTGGTGACAAAATGTTCCAAACACACCCCATGCACAACTCCACCGGGGAAGGTGCCAGAAACGAGTTCTGTTGGTAGTTTTTACACTACCCCGGTAGGCAGCTGAAAGGCACCACAAAACTTGTTCTACCTGCTTTCTGGGCTGAGATGGGGAATCGCTGAATTTTGGACTCGGCTGGTGACAAAATGTTCCAAACACACCCCATGCACAACTCCACCGGGGAAGGTGCCAGAAACGAGTTCTGTTGGTAGTTTTTACACTACCCCGGTAGGCAGCTGAAAGGCACCACAAAACTTGTTCTACCTGCTTTCTGGGCTGAGATGGGGAACGGCTGAATTTTGGACTCGGCTGGTGACAAAATGTTCCAAACACACCCCATGCACAACTCCACCGGGGAAGGTGCCAGAAACGACTTCTGTTGGTAGTTTTTACAGTACCCCGGTAGGCACCTGAAAGGCACCACAAAACTTGTTCTACCTGCTTTCTGGGCTGAGATGGGGAACGGCTGAGTTTTGGACTCGGCTGGTGACAAAATGTTCCAAACACACCCCATGCACAACTCCACCGGGGAAGGTGCCAGAAACGAGTTCTGTTGGTAGTTTTTTACACTACCCCGGTAGGCAGCTGAAAGGCACCACAAAACTTGTTCTACCTGCTTTCTGGGCTAGAGTCTGTGAACAGCTGAGTTTTGGACTCGGCTGGTGACAAAATGTTCCAAACACACCCCATGCACAACTCCTCCGGGGAAGGTGCCAGAAACGAGTTCTGTTGGTAGTTTTTACACTACCCCGGTAGGCAGCTGAAAGGCACCACAAAACTTGTTCTACCTGCTTTCTGGGCTGAGATGGGGAATCGCTGAATTTTGGACTCGGCTGCTGACAAAATGTTCCAAACACACCCCATGCACAACTCCACCGGGGAAGGTGCCAGAAACGAGTTCTGTTGGTAGTTTTTACACTACCCCGGTAGGCAGCTGAAAGGCACCACAAAACTTGTTCTACCTGCTTTCTGGGCTGAGATGGAGAATCGCTGAATTTTGGACTCGGCTGCTGACAAAATGTTCCAAACACACCCCATGCACACCTCCACCGGGGAAAGTGCCAGAAACGAGTTCTGTTGGTAGTTTTTACACTACCCCGGTAGGCAGCTGAAAGGCACCACAAAACTTGTTCTACCTGCTTTCTGGGCTAGAGTCTGTGAACAGCTGAGTTTTGGACTCGGCTGGTGACAAAATGTTCCAAACACACCCCATGCACAACTCCTCCGGGGAAGGTGCCAGAAACGAGTTCTGTTGGTAGTTTTTACACTACCCCGGTAGGCAGCTGAAAGGCACCACAAAACTTGTTCTACCTGCTTTCTGGGCTGAGATGGGGAACGGCTGAATTTTGGACTCGGCTGGTAACAAAATGTTCCAAACACACCCCATGCACAACTCCACCGGGGAAGGTGCCAGAAACGAGTTCTGTTGGTAGTTTTTACACTACCCCGGTAGGCAGCTGAAAGGCACCACAAAACTTGTTCTACCTGCTTTCTG
Organism: Falco cherrug; assembly: GCF_023634085.1. Taxonomy (NCBI): domain Eukaryota; kingdom Metazoa; phylum Chordata; class Aves; order Falconiformes; family Falconidae; genus Falco; species Falco cherrug. The sequence continues at coordinate 24,457,943 of NC_073710.1, read as the reverse complement.
GGCTGAGATGGGGAATCGCTGAATTTTGGACTCGGCTGCTGACAAAATGTTCCAAACACACCCCATGCACAACTCCACCGGGGAAGGTGCCAGAAACGAGTTCTGTTGGTAGTTTTTACACTACCCCGGTAGGCAGCTGAAAGGCACCACAAAACTTGTTCTACCTGCTTTCTGGGCTGAGATGGGGAATCGCTGAATTTTGGACTCGGCTGGTGACAAAATGTTCCAAACACACCCCATGCACAACTCCACCGGGGAAGGTGCCAGAAACGAGTTCTGTTGGTAGTTTTTACACTACCCCGGTAGGCAGCTGAAAGGCACCACAAAACTTGTTCTACCTGCTTTCTGGGCTGAGATGGGGAATCGCTGAATTTTGGACTCGGCTGGTGACAAAATGTTCCAAACACACCCCATGCACAACTCCACCGGGGAAGGTGCCAGAAACGAGTTCTGTTGGTAGTTTTTACACTACCCCGGTAGGCAGCTGAAAGGCACCACAAAACTTGTTCTACCTGCTTTCTGGGCTGAGATGGGGAATCGCTGAATTTTGGACTCGGCTGGTGACAAAATGTTCCAAACACACCCCATGCACAACTCCACCGGGGAAGGTGCCAGAAACGACTTCTGTTGGTAGTTTTTACACTACCCCGGTAGGCAGCTGAAAGGCACCACAAAACTTGTTCTACCTGCTTTCTGGGCTGAGATGGAGAATCGCTGAATTTTGGACTCGGCTGGTGACAAAATGTTCCAAACACACCCCATGCACAACTCCACCGGGGAAGGTGCCAGAAACGAGTTCTGTTGGTATTTTTTACACTACCCCGGTAGGCAGCTGAAAGGCACCACAAAACTTGTTCTACCTGCTTTCCGGGCTGAGATGGGGAATAGCTGAATTTTGGACTTGGCTGGTGACAAAATGTTCCAAACACACCCCATGCACAACTCCACCGGGGAAGGTGCCAGAAACGAGTTCTGTTGGTAGTTTTTACACTACCCCGGTAGGCAGCTGAAAGGCACCACAAAACTTGTTCTACCTGCTTTCTGGGCTGAGATGGGGAATCGCTGAATTTTGGACTCGGCTGGTGACAAAATGTTCCAAACACAGCCCATGCACAACTCCACCGGGGAAGGTGCCAGAAACGAGTTCTGTTGGTAGTTTTTACACTACCCCGGTAGGCAGCTGAAAGGCACCACAAAACTTGTTCTACCTGCTTTCTGGGCTGAGATGGGGAATCGCTGAATTTTGGACTCGGCTGGTGACAAAATGTTCCAAACACACCCCATGCACAACTCCACCGGGGAAGGTGCCAGAAACGAGTTCTGTTGGTAGTTTTTACACTACCCCGGTAGGCAGCTGAAAGGCACCACAAAACTTGTTCTACCTGCTTTCTGGGCTGAGATGGGGAACGGCTGAATTTTGGACTCGGCTGGTGACAAAATGTTCCAAACACACCCCATGCACAACTCCACCGGGGAAGGTGCCAGAAACGACTTCTGTTGGTAGTTTTTACAGTACCCCGGTAGGCACCTGAAAGGCACCACAAAACTTGTTCTACCTGCTTTCTGGGCTGAGATGGGGAACGGCTGAGTTTTGGACTCGGCTGGTGACAAAATGTTCCAAACACACCCCATGCACAACTCCACCGGGGAAGGTGCCAGAAACGAGTTCTGTTGGTAGTTTTTACACTACCCCGGTAGGCAGCTGAAAGGCACCACAAAACTTGTTCTACCTGCTTTCTGGGCTAGAGTCTGTGAACAGCTGAGTTTTGGACTCGGCTGGTGACAAAATGTTCCAAACACACCCCATGCACAACTCCTCCGGGGAAGGTGCCAGAAACGAGTTCTGTTGGTAGTTTTTACACTACCCCGGTAGGCAGCTGAAAGGCACCACAAAACTTGTTCTACCTGCTTTCTGGGCTGAGATGGGGAATCGCTGAATTTTGGACTCGGCTGGTGACAAAATGTTCCAAACACACCCCATGCACAACTCCACCGGGGAAGGTGCCAGAAACGAGTTCTGTTGGTAGTTTTTACACTACCCCGGTAGGCAGCTGAAAGGCACCACAAAACTTGTTCTACCTGCTTTCTGGGCTGAGATGGGGAATCGCTGAATTTTGGACTCGGCTGGTGACAAAATGTTCCAAACACACCCCATGCACAACTCCACCGGGGAAGGTGCCAGAAACGAGTTCTGTTGGTAGTTTTTACACTACCCCGGTAGGCAGCTGAAAGGCACCACAAAACTTGTTCTACCTGCTTTCTGGGCTAGAGTCTGTGAACAGCTGAGTTTTGGACTCGGCTGGTGACAAAATGTTCCAAACACACCCCATGCACAACTCCTCCGGGGAAGGTGCCAGAAACGAGTTCTGTTGGTAGTTTTTACACTACCCCGGTAGGCAGCTGAAAGGCACCACAAAACTTGTTCTACCTGCTTTCTGGGCTGAGATGGAGAATCGCTGAATTTTGGACTCGGCTGGTGACAAAATGTTCCAAACACAGCCCATGCACAACTCCACCGGGGAAGGTGCCAGAAACGAGTTCTGTTGGTAGTTTTTACACTACCCCGGTAGGCAGCTGAAAGGCACCACAAAACTTGTTCTACCTGCTTTCTGGGCTGAGATGGGGAATCGCTGAATTTTGGACTCGGCTGGTGACAAAATGTTCCAAACACACCCCATGCACAACTCCACCGGGGAAGGTGCCAGAAACGAGTTCTGTTGGTAGTTTTTACACTACCCCGGTAGGCAGCTGAAAGGCACCACAAAACTTGTTCTACCTGCTTTCTGGGCTGAGATGGGGAATCGCTGAATTTTGGACTCGGCTGGTGACAAAATGTTCCAAACACACCCCATGCACAACTCCACCGGGGAAGGTGCCAGAAACGAGTTCTGTTGGTAGTTTTTACACTACCCCGGTAGGCAGCTGAAAGGCACCACAAAACTTGTTCTACCTGCTTTCTGGGCTGAGATGGGGAATCGCTGAATTTTGGACTCGGCTGGTGACAAAATGTTCCAAACACACCCCATGCACAACTCCACCGGGGAAGGTGCCAGAAATGAGTTCTGTTGGTAGTTTTTACACTACCCCGGTAGGCAGCTGAAAGGCACCACAAAACTTGTTCTACCTGCTTTCTGGGCTAGAGTCTGTGAACAGCTGAGTTTTGGACTCGGCTGGTGACAAAATGTTCCAAACACACCCCATGCACAACTCCTCCGGGGAAGGTGCCAGAAACGAGTTCTGTTGGTAGTTTTTACACTACCCCGGTAGGCAGCTGAAAGGCACCACAAAACTTGTTCTACCTGCTTTCTGGGCTGAGATGGGGAACGGCTGAATTTTGGACTCGGCTGCTGACAAAATGTTCCAAACACACCCCATGCACAACTCCACCGGGGAAGGTGCCAGAAACGAGTTCTGTTGGTAGTTTTTACACTACCCCGGTAGGCAGCTGAAAGGCACCACAAAACTTGTTCTACCTGCTTTCTGGGCTGAGATGGGGAACGGCTGAATTTTGGACTCGGCTGGTAACAAAATGTTCCAAACACACCCCATGCACAACTCCACCGGGGAAGGTGCCAGAAACGAGTTCTGTTGGTAGTTTTTACAGTACCCCGGTAGGCACCTGAAAGGCACCACAAAACTTGTTCTACCTGCTTTCTGGGCTGAGATGGGGAACGGCTGAGTTTTGGACTCGGCTGGTGACAAAATGTTCCAAACACACCCCATGCACAACTCCACCGGGGAAGGTGCCAGAAACGAGTTCTGTTGGTAGTTTTTACACTACCCCGGTAGGCACCTGAAAGGCACCACAAAACTTGTTCTACCTGCTTTCTGGGCTAGAGTCTGTGAACAGCTGAGTTTTGGACTCGGCTGGTGACAAAATGTTCCAAACACACCCCATGCACAACTCCTCCGGGGAAGGTGCCAGAAACGAGTTCTGTTGGTAGTTTTTACACTACCCCGGTAGGCAGCTGAAAGGCACCACAAAACTTGTTCTACCTGCTTTCTGGGCTGAGATGGGGAACGGCTGAATTTTGGACTCGGCTGGTGACAAAATGTTCCAAACACACCCCATGCACAACTCCACCGGGGAAGGTGCCAGAAACGACTTCTGTTGGTAGTTTTTACAGTACCCCGGTAGGCACCTGAAAGGCACCACAAAACTTGTTCTACCTGCTTTCTGGGCTGAGATGGGGAACGGCTGAGTTTTGGACTCGGCTGGTGACAAAATGTTCCAAACACACCCCATGCACAACTCCACCGGGGAAGGTGCCAGAAACGAGTTCTGTTGGTAGTTTTTACACTACCCCGGTAGGCAGCTGAAAGGCACCACAAAACTTGTTCTACCTGCTTTCTGGGCTAGAGTCTGTGAACAGCTGAGTTTTGGACTCGGCTGGTGACAAAATGTTCCAAACACACCCCATGCACAACTCCTCCGGGGAAGGTGCCAGAAACGAGTTCTGTTGGTAGTTTTTACACTACCCCGGTAGGCAGCTGAAAGGCACCACAAAACTTGTTCTACCTGCTTTCTGGGCTGAGATGGGGAATCGCTGAATTTTGGACTCGGCTGGTGACAAAATGTTCCAAACACACCCCATGCACAACTCCACCGGGGAAGGTGCCAGAAACGAGTTCTGTTGGTAGTTTTTACACTACCCCGGTAGGCAGCTGAAAGGCACCACAAAACTTGTTCTACCTGCTTTCTGGGCTGAGATGGGGAATCGCTGAATTTTGGACTCGGCTGGTGACAAAATGTTCCAAACACACCCCATGCACAACTCCACCGGGGAAGGTGCCAGAAACGAGTTCTGTTGGTAGTTTTTACACTACCCCGGTAGGCAGCTGAAAGGCACCACAAAACTTGTTCTACCTGCTTTCTGGGCTAGAGTCTGTGAACAGCTGAGTTTTGGACTCGGCTGGTGACAAAATGTTCCAAACACACCCCATGCACAACTCCTCCGGGGAAGGTGCCAGAAACGAGTTCTGTTGGTAGTTTTTACACTACCCCGGTAGGCAGCTGAAAGGCACCACAAAACTTGTTCTACCTGCTTTCTGGGCTGAGATGGAGAATCGCTGAATTTTGGACTCGGCTGGTGACAAAATGTTCCAAACACAGCCCATGCACAACTCCACCGGGGAAGGTGCCAGAAACGAGTTCTGTTGGTAGTTTTTACACTACCCCGGTAGGCAGCTGAAAGGCACCACAAAACTTGTTCTACCTGCTTTCTGGGCTGAGATGGGGAATCGCTGAATTTTGGACTCGGCTGGTGACAAAATGTTCCAAACACACCCCATGCACAACTCCACCGGGGAAGGTGCCAGAAACGAGTTCTGTTGGTAGTTTTTACACTACCCCGGTAGGCAGCTGAAAGGCACCACAAAACTTGTTCTACCTGCTTTCTGGGCTGAGATGGGGAATCGCTGAATTTTGGACTCGGCTGGTGACAAAATGTTCCAAACACACCCCATGCACAACTCCACCGGGGAAGGTGCCAGAAACGAGTTCTGTTGGTAGTTTTTACACTACCCCGGTAGGCAGCTGAAAGGCACCACAAAACTTGTTCTACCTGCTTTCTGGGCTGAGATGGGGAATCGCTGAATTTTGGACTCGGCTGGTGACAAAATGTTCCAAACACACCCCATGCACAACTCCACCGGGGAAGGTGCCAGAAATGAGTTCTGTTGGTAGTTTTTACACTACCCCGGTAGGCAGCTGAAAGGCACCACAAAACTTGTTCTACCTGCTTTCTGGGCTAGAGTCTGTGAACAGCTGAGTTTTGGACTCGGCTGGTGACAAAATGTTCCAAACACACCCCATGCACAACTCCTCCGGGGAAGGTGCCAGAAACGAGTTCTGTTGGTAGTTTTTACACTACCCCGGTAGGCAGCTGAAAGGCACCACAAAACTTGTTCTACCTGCTTTCTGGGCTGAGATGGGGAACGGCTGAATTTTGGACTCGGCTGCTGACAAAATGTTCCAAACACACCCCATGCACAACTCCACCGGGGAAGGTGCCAGAAACGAGTTCTGTTGGTAGTTTTTACACTACCCCGGTAGGCAGCTGAAAGGCACCACAAAACTTGTTCTACCTGCTTTCTGGGCTGAGATGGGGAACGGCTGAATTTTGGACTCGGCTGGTAACAAAATGTTCCAAACACACCCCATGCACAACTCCACCGGGGAAGGTGCCAGAAACGAGTTCTGTTGGTAGTTTTTACAGTACCCCGGTAGGCACCTGAAAGGCACCACAAAACTTGTTCTACCTGCTTTCTGGGCTGAGATGGGGAACGGCTGAGTTTTGGACTCGGCTGGTGACAAAATGTTCCAAACACACCCCATGCACAACTCCACCGGGGAAGGTGCCAGAAACGAGTTCTGTTGGTAGTTTTTACACTACCCCGGTAGGCACCTGAAAGGCACCACAAAACTTGTTCTACCTGCTTTCTGGGCTAGAGTCTGTGAACAGCTGAGTTTTGGACTCGGCTGGTGACAAAATGTTCCAAAACACACCCCATGCACAACTCCTCCGGGGAAGGTGCCAGAAACGAGTTCTGTTGGTAGTTTTTACACTACCCCGGTAGGCAGCTGAAAGGCACCACAAAACTTGTTCTACCTGCTTTCTGGGCTGAGATGGGGAATCGCTGAATTTTGGACTCGGCTGGTGACAAAATGTTCCAAACACAGCCCATGCACAACTCCACCGGGGAAGGTGCCAGAAACGAGTTCTGTTGGTAGTTTTTACACTACCCCGGTAGGCAGCTGAAAGGCACCACAAAACTTGTTCTACCTGCTTTCTGGGCTGAGATGGGGAATCGCTGAATTTTGGACTCGGCTGGTGACAAAATGTTCCAAACACACCCCATGCACAACTCCACCGGGGAAGGTGCCAGAAACGAGTTCTGTTGGTAGTTTTTACACTACCCCGGTAGGCAGCTGAAAGGCACCACAAAACTTGTTCTACCTGCTTTCTGGGCTAGAGTCTGTGAACAGCTGAGTTTTGGACTCGGCTGGTGACAAAATGTTCCAAACACACCCCCATGCACAACTCCTCCGGGGAAGGTGCCAGAAACGAGTTCTGTTGGTAGTTTTTACACTACCCCGGTAGGCAGCTGAAAGGCACCACAAAACTTGTTCTACCTGCTTTCTGGGCTGAGATGGGGAACGGCTGAATTTTGGACTCGGCTGGTAACAAAATGTTCCAAACACACCCCATGCACAACTCCACCGGGGAAGGTGCCAGAAACGAGTTCTGTTGGTAGTTTTTACACTACCCCGGTAGGCAGCTGAAAGGCACCACAAAACTTGTTCTACCTGCTTTCTGGGCTGAGATGGGGAATCGCTGAATTTTGGACTCGGCTGCTGACAAAATGTTCCAAACACACCCCATGCACAACTCCACCGGGGAAGGTGCCAGAAACGAGTTCTGTTGGTAGTTTTTACACTACCCCGGTAGGCAGCTGAAAGGCACCACAAAACTTGTTCTACCTGCTTTCTGGGCTGAGATGGGGAATCGCTGAATTTTGGACTCGGCTGCTGACAAAATGTTCCAAACACACCCCATGCACAACTCCACCGGGGAAGGTGCCAGAAACGAGTTCTGTTGGTAGTTTTTACAGTACCCCGGTAGGCAGCTGAAAGGCACCACAAAACTTGTTCTACCTGCTTTCTGGGCTGAGATGGGGAATCGCTGAATTTTGGACTCGGCTGGTGACAAAATGTTCCAAACACACCCCATGCACAACTCCACCGGGGAAGGTGCCAGAAACGAGTTCTGTTGGTAGTTTTTACACTACCCCCGGTAGGCAGCTGAAAGGCACCACAAAACTTGTTCTACCTGCTTTCTGGGCTGAGATGGGGAATCGCTGAATTTTGGACTCGGCTGGTGACAAAATGTTCCAAACACACCCCATGCACAACTCCATCGGGGAAGGTGCCAGAAACGAGTTCTGTTGGTAGTTTTTACACTACCCCGGTAGGCAAGAGAAAGGCACCACAAAACTTGTTGTACCTGCTTTCTGGGCTGAGATGGGGAATCGCTGAATTTTGGACTCGGCTGGTGACAAAATGTTCCAAACACACCCCATGCACAACTCCACCGGGGAAGGTGCCAGAAACGACTTCTGTTGGTAGTTTTTACACTACCCCGGTAGGCAGCTGAAAGGCACCACAAAACTTGTTCTACCTGCTTTCCGGGCTGAGATGGGGAATAGCTGAATTTTGGACTCGGCTGGTGACAAAATGTTCCAAACACACCCCATGCACAACTCCACCGGGGAAGGTGCCAGAAACGAGTTCTGTTGGTAGTTTTTACACTACCCCGGTAGGCAGCTGAAAGGCACCACAAAACTTGTTCTACCTGCTTTCTGGGCTGAGATGGGGAATCGCTGAATTTTGGACTCGGCTGGTGACAAAATGTTCCAAACACACCCCATGCACAACTCCACCGGGGAAGGTGCCAGAAACGAGTTCTGTTGGTAGTTTTTACACTACCCCGGTAGGCAGCTGAAAGGCACCACAAAACTTGTTCTACCTGCTTTCTGGGCTGAGATGGGGAATCGCTGAATTTTGGACTCGGCTGGTGACAAAATGTTCCAAACACACCCCATGCACAACTCCACCGGGGAAGGTGCCAGAAACGAGTTCTGTTGGTAGTTTTTACACTACCCCGGTAGGCAGCTGAAAGGCACCACAAAACTTGTTCTACCTGCTTTCTGGGCTGAGATGGGGAATCGCTGAATTTTGGACTCGGCTGGTGACAAAATGTTCCAAACACACCCCATGCACAACTCCACCGGGGAAGGTGCCAGAAACGAGTTCTGTTGGTAGTTTTTACACTACCCCGGTAGGCAGCTGAAAGGCACCACAAAACTTGTTCTACCTGCTTTCTGGGCTGAGATGGAGAATCGCTGAATTTTGGACTCGGCTGGTGACAAAATGTTCCAAACACACCCCATGCACACCTCCACCGGGGAAAGTGCCAGAAACGAGTTCTGTTGGTAGTTTTTACACTACCCCGGTAGGCAGCTGAAAGGCACCACAAAACTTGTTCTACCTGCTTTCTGGGCTAGAGTCTGTGAACAGCTGAGTTTTGGACTCGGCTGGTGACAAAATGTTCCAAACACACCCCATGCACAACTCCTCCGGGGAAGGTGCCAGAAACGAGTTCTGTTGGTAGTTTTTACACTACCCCGGTAGGCAGCTGAAAGGCACCACAAAACTTGTTCTACCTGCTTTCTGGGCTGAGATGGGGAACGGCTGAATTTTGGACTCGGCTGGTAACAAAATGTTCCAAACACACCCCATGCACAACTCCACCGGGGAAGGTGCCAGAAACGAGTTCTGTTGGTAGTTTTTACACTACCCCGGTAGGCAGCTGAAAGGCACCACAAAACTTGTTCTACCTGCTTTCTGGGCTGAGATGGGGAATCGCTGAATTTTGGACTCGGCTGGTGACAAAATGTTCCAAACACAGCCCATGCACAACTCCACCGGGGAAGGTGCCAGAAACGAGTTCTGTTGGTAGTTTTTACACTACCCCGGTAGGCAGCTGAAAGGCACCACAAAACTTGTTCTACCTGCTTTCTGGGCTGAGATGGGGAATCGCTGAATTTTGGACTCGGCTGGTGACAAAATGTTCCAAACACACCCCATGCACAACTCCACCGGGGAAGGTGCCAGAAACGAGTTCTGTTGGTAGTTTTTACAGTACCCCGGTAGGCAGCTGAAAGGCACCACAAAACTTGTTCTACCTGCTTTCTGGGCTGAGATGGGGAACGGCTGAGTTTTGGACTCGGCTGGTGACAAAATGTTCCAAACACACCCCATGCACAACTCCACCGGGGAAGGTGCCAGAAACGAGTTCTGTTGGTAGTTTTTACACTACCCCGGTAGGCAGCTGAAAGGCACCACAAAACTTGTTCTACCTGCTTTCTGGGCTAGAGTCTGTGAACAGCTGAGTTTTGGACTCGGCTGGTGACAAAATGTTCCAAACACACCCCATGCACAACTCCTCCGGGGAAGGTGCCAGAAACGAGTTCTGTTGGTAGTTTTTACACTACCCCGGTAGGCAGCTGAAAGGCACCACAAAACTTGTTCTACCTGCTTTCTGGGCTGAGATGGGGAACGGCTGAATTTTGGACTCGGCTGGTAACAAAATGTTCCAAACACACCCCATGCACAACTCCACCGGGGAAGGTGCCAGAAACGAGTTCTGTTGGTAGTTTTTACACTACCCCGGTAGGCAGCTGAAAGGCACCACAAAAGTTTTTCTACCTGCTTTCTGGGCTGAGATGGGGAATCGCTGAATTTTGGACTCGGCTGGTGACAAAATGTTCCAAACACACCCCATGCACAACTCCACCGGGGAAGGTGCCAGAAACGAGTTCTGTTGGTAGTTTTTACACTACCCCGGTAGGCAGCTGAAAGGCACCACAAAACTTGTTCTACCTGCTTTCTGGGCTGAGATGGGGAATCGCTGAATTTTGGACTCGGCTGGTGACAAAATGTTCCAAACACACCCCATGCACAACTCCACCGGGGAAGGTGCCAGAAACGACTTCTGTTGGTAGTTTTTACACTACCCCGGTAGGCAGCTGAAAGGCACCACAAAACTTGTTCTACCTGCTTTCTGGGCTGAGATGGAGAATCGCTGAATTTTGGACTCGGCTGGTGACAAAATGTTCCAAACACACCCCATGCACAACTCCACCGGGGAAGGTGCCAGAAACGAGTTCTGTTGGTAGTTTTTACACTACCCCGGTAGGCAGCTGAAAGGCACCACAAAGGTTTTTCTACCTGCTTTCTGGGCTGAGATGGGGAACGGCTGAGTTTTGGACTCGGCTGGTGACAAAATGTTCCAAACACACCCCATGCACAACTCCACCGGGGAAGGTGCCAGAAACGAGTTCTGTTGGTAGTTTTTACACTACCCCGGTAGGCAGCTGAAAGGCACCACAAAACTTGTTCTACCTGCTTTCTGGGCTAGAGTCTGTGAACAGCTGAGTTTTGGACTCGGCTGGTGACAAAATGTTCCAAACACACCCCATGCACAACTCCTCCGGGGAAGGTGCCAGAAACGAGTTCTGTTGGTAGTTTTTACACTACCCCGGTAGGCAGCTGAAAGGCACCACAAAACTTGTTCTACCTGCTTTCTGGGCTGAGATGGGGAATCGCTGAATTTTGGACTCGGCTGGTAACAAAATGTTCCAAACACACCCCATGCACAACTCCACCGGGGAAGGTGCCAGAAACGAGTTCTGTTGGTAGTTTTTACACTACCCCGGTAGGCAGCTGAAAGGCACCACAAAACTTGTTCTACCTGCTTTCTGGGCTAGAGTCTGTGAACAGCTGAGTTTTGGACTCGGCTGGTGACAAAATGTTCCAAACACACCCCATGCACAACTCCTCCGGGGAAGGTGCCAGAAACGAGTTCTGTTGGTAGTTTTTACACTACCCCGGTAGGCAGCTGAAAGGCACCACAAAACTTGTTCTACCTGCTTTCTGGGCTGAGATGGGGAATCACTGAATTTTGGACTCGGCTGGTGACAAAATGTTCCAAACACACCCCATGCACAACTCCACCGGGGAAGGTGCCAGAAACGAGTTCTGTTGGTAGTTTTTACACTACCCCGGTAGGCAGCTGAAAGGCACCACAAAACTTGTTCTACCTGCTTTCTGGGCTAGAGTCTGTGAACAGCTGAGTTTTGGACTCGGCTGGTGACAAAATGTTCCAAACACACCCCATGCACAACTCCTCCGGGGAAGGTGCCAGAAAGGAGTTCTGTTGGTAGTTTTTACACTACCCCGGTAGGCAAGAGAAAGGCACCACAAAACTTGTTCTACCTGCTTTCTGGGCTGAGATGGGGAACGGCTGAATTTTGGACTCGGCTGGTAACAAAATGTTCCAAACACACCCCATGCACAACTCCACCGGGGAAGGTGCCAGAAACGAGTTCTGTTGGTAGTTTTTACACTACCCCGGTAGGCAGCTGAAAGGCACCACAAAACTTGTTCTACCTGCTTTCTGGGCTGAGATGGGGAATCGCTGAATTTTGGACTCGGCTGGTGACAAAATGTTCCAAACACACCCCATGCACAACTCCACCGGGGAAGGTGCCAGAAACGAGTTCTGTTGGTAGTTTTTACACTACCCCGGTAGGCAGCTGAAAGGCACCACAAAACTTGTTCTACCTGCTTTCTGGGCTGAGATGGGGAATCGCTGAATTTTGGACTCGGCTGGTGACAAAATGTTCCAAACACACCCCATGCACAACTCCACCGGGGAAGGTGCCAGAAACGAGTTCTGTTGGTAGTTTTTACACTACCCCGGTAGGCAGCTGAAAGGCACCACAAAACTTGTTCTACCTGCTTTCTGGGCTGAGATGGGGAATCGCTGAATTTTGGACTCGGCTGGTGACAAAATGTTCCAAACACACCCCATGCACAACTCCACCGGGGAAGGTGCCAGAAACGAGTTCTGTTGGTAGTTTTTACACTACCCCGGTAGGCAGCTGAAAGGCACCACAAAACTTGTTCTACCTGCTTTCTGGGCTGAGATGGAGAATCGCTGAATTTTGGACTCGGCTGGTGACAAAATGTTCCAAACACACCCCATGCACACCTCCACCGGGGAAAGTGCCAGAAACGAGTTCTGTTGGTAGTTTTTACACTACCCCGGTAGGCAGCTGAAAGGCACCACAAAACTTGTTCTACCTGCTTTCTGGGCTAGAGTCTGTGAACAGCTGAGTTTTGGACTCGGCTGGTGACAAAATGTTCCAAACACACCCCATGCACAACTCCTCCGGGGAAGGTGCCAGAAACGAGTTCTGTTGGTAGTTTTTACACTACCCCGGTAGGCAGCTGAAAGGCACCACAAAACTTGTTCTACCTGCTTTCTGGGCTGAGATGGGGAACGGCTGAATTTTGGACTCGGCTGGTAACAAAATGTTCCAAACACACCCCATGCACAACTCCACCGGGGAAGGTGCCAGAAACGAGTTCTGTTGGTAGTTTTTACACTACCCCGGTAGGCAGCTGAAAGGCACCACAAAAGTTTTTCTACCTGCTTTCTGGGCTGAGATGGGGAATCGCTGAATTTTGGACTCGGCTGGTGACAAAATGTTCCAAACACACCCCATGCACAACTCCACCGGGGAAGGTGCCAGAAACGAGTTCTGTTGGTAGTTTTTACACTACCCCGGTAGGCAGCTGAAAGGCACCACAAAACTTGTTCTACCTGCTTTCTGGGCTGAGATGGGGAATCGCTGAATTTTGGACTCGGCTGGTGACAAAATGTTCCAAACACACCCCATGCACAACTCCACCGGGGAAGGTGCCAGAAACGACTTCTGTTGGTAGTTTTTACACTACCCCGGTAGGCAGCTGAAAGGCACCACAAAACTTGTTCTACCTGCTTTCTGGGCTGAGATGGAGAATCGCTGAATTTTGGACTCGGCTGGTGACAAAATGTTCCAAACACACCCCATGCACAACTCCACCGGGGAAGGTGCCAGAAACGAGTTCTGTTGGTAGTTTTTACACTACCCCGGTAGGCAGCTGAAAGGCACCACAAAGGTTTTTCTACCTGCTTTCTGGGCTGAGATGGGGAACGGCTGAGTTTTGGACTCGGCTGGTGACAAAATGTTCCAAACACACCCCATGCACAACTCCACCGGGGAAGGTGCCAGAAACGAGTTCTGTTGGTAGTTTTTACACTACCCCGGTAGGCAGCTGAAAGGCACCACAAAACTTGTTCTACCTGCTTTCTGGGCTAGAGTCTGTGAACAGCTGAGTTTTGGACTCGGCTGGTGACAAAATGTTCCAAACACACCCCATGCACAACTCCTCCGGGGAAGGTGCCAGAAACGAGTTCTGTTGGTAGTTTTTACACTACCCCGGTAGGCAGCTGAAAGGCACCACAAAACTTGTTTCTACCTGCTTTCTGGGCTGAGATGGGGAATCGCTGAATTTTGGACTCGGCTGGTAACAAAATGTTCCAAAACACACCCCATGCACAACTCCACCGGGGAAGGTGCCAGAAACGAGTTCTGTTGGTAGTTTTTACACTACCCCGGTAGGCAGCTGAAAGGCACCACAAAACTTGTTCTACCTGCTTTCTGGGCTAGAGTCTGTGAACAGCTGAGTTTTGGACTCGGCTGGTGACAAAATGTTCCAAACACACCCCATGCACAACTCCTCCGGGGAAGGTGCCAGAAACGAGTTCTGTTGGTAGTTTTTACACTACCCCGGTAGGCAGCTGAAAGGCACCACAAAACTTGTTCTACCTGCTTTCTGGGCTGAGATGGGGAATCACTGAATTTTGGACTCGGCTGGTGACAAAATGTTCCAAACACACCCCATGCACAACTCCACCGGGGAAGGTGCCAGAAACGAGTTCTGTTGGTAGTTTTTACACTACCCCGGTAGGCAGCTGAAAGGCACCACAAAACTTGTTCTACCTGCTTTCTGGGCTAGAGTCTGTGAACAGCTGAGTTTTGGACTCGGCTGGTGACAAAATGTTCCAAACACACCCCATGCACAACTCCTCCGGGGAAGGTGCCAGAAAGGAGTTCTGTTGGTAGTTTTTACACTACCCCGGTAGGCAAGAGAAAGGCACCACAAAACTTGTTCTACCTGCTTTCTGGGCTGAGATGGGGAACGGCTGAATTTTGGACTCGGCTGGTAACAAAATGTTCCAAACACACCCCATGCACAACTCCACCGGGGAAGGTGCCAGAAACGAGTTCTGTTGGTAGTTTTTTACACTACCCCGGTAGGCAGCTGAAAGGCACCACAAAACTTGTTCTACCTGCTTTCTGGGCTGAGATGGGGAATCGCTGAATTTTGGACTCGGCTGGTGACAAAATGTTCCAAACACACCCCATGCACAACTCCACCGGGGAAGGTGCCAGAAACGAGTTCTGTTGGTAGTTTTTACACTACCCCGGTAGGCAGCTGAAAGGCACCACAAAACTTGTTCTACCTGCTTTCTGGGCTGAGATGGGGAATCGCTGAATTTTGGACTCGGCTGCTGACAAAATGTTCCAAACACACCCCATGCACAACTCCACCGGGGAAGGTGCCAGAAACGAGTTCTGTTGGTAGTTTTTACACTACCCCGGTAGGCAGCTGAAAGGCACCACAAAAGTTGTTCTACCTGCTTTCTGGGCTGAGATGGGGAATCGCTGAATTTTGGAGTCGGCTGGTGACAAAATGTTCCAAACACACCCCATGCACAACTCCACCGGGGAAGGTGCCAGAAACGAGTTCTGTTGGTAGTTTTTACACTACCCCGGTAGGCAGCTTGAAAGGCACCACAAAACTTGTTCTACCTGCTTTCTGGGCTGAGATGGGGAATCGCTGAATTTTGGACTCGGCTGGTGACAAAATGTTCCAAACACACCCCATGCACAACTCCATCGGGGAAGGTGCCAGAAACGAGTTCTGTTGGTAGTTTTTACACTACCCCGGTAGGCAGCTGAAAGGCACCACAAAACTTGTTCTACCTGCTTTCTGGGCTGAGATGGGGAATCGCTGAATTTTGGACTCAGCTGGTGACAAAATGTTCCAAACACACCCCATGCACAACTCCACCGGGGAAGGTGCCAGAAACGACTTCTGTTGGTAGTTTTTACACTACCCCGGTAGGCAGCTGAAAGGCACCACAAAACTTGTTCTACCTGCTTTCTGGGCTGAGATGGAGAATCGCTGAATTTTGGACTCGGCTGGTGACAAAATGTTCCAAACACACCCCATGCACACCTCCACCGGGGAAGGTGCCAGAAACGAGTTCTGTTGGTAGTTTTTACACTACCGCGGTTGGCAGCTGAAAGGCACCACAAAACTTGTTCTACCTGCTTTCTGGGCTGAGATGGGGAACGGCTGAGTTTTGGACTCGGCTGGTGACAAAATGTTCCAAACACACCCCATGCACAACTCCACCGGGGAAGGTGCCAGAAACGAGTTCTGTTGGTAGTTTTTACACTACCCCGGTAGGCAGCTGAAAGGCACCACAAAACTTGTTCTACCTGCTTTCTGGGCTGAGATGGGGAATCGCTGAATTTTGGACTCGGCTGGTGACAAAATGTTCCAAACACACCCCATGCACAACTCCACCGGGGAAGGTGCCAGAAACGAGTTCTGTTGGTAGTTTTTACACTACCCCGGTTGGCAGCTGAAAGGCACCACAAAACTTGTTCTACCTGCTTTCTGGGCTGAGATGGGGAATCGCTGAATTTTGGACTCGGCTGGTGACAAAATGTTCCAAACACACCCCATGCACAACTCCACCAGGGAAGGTGCCAGAAACGAGTTCTGTTGGTAGTTTTTACACTACCCCGGTAGGCAGCTGAAAGGCACCACAAAACTTGTTCTACCTGCTTTCTGGGCTGAGATGGGGAATCGCTGAATTTTGGACTCGGCTGGTGACAAAATGTTCCAAACACACCCCATGCACAACTCCACCGGGGAAGGTGCCAGAAACGAGTTCTGTTGGTAGTTTTTACACTACCCCGGTAGGCAGCTGAAAGGCACCAAAAAACTTGTTCTACCTGCTTTCTGGGCTGAGATGGAGAATCGCTGAATTTTGGACTCGGCTGGTGACAAAATGTTCCAAACACACCCCATGCACACCTCCACCGGGGAAAGTGCCAGAAACGAGTTCTGTTGGTAGTTTTTACACTACCGCGGTTGGCAGCTGAAAGGCACCACAAAACTTGTTCTACCTGCTTTCTGGGCTGAGATGGGGAACGGCTGAGTTTTGGACTCAGCTGGTGACAAAATGTTCCAAACACACCCCATGCACAGCTCCACCGGGGAAGGTGCCAGAAACGAGTTCTGTTGGTAGTTTTTACACTACCCCGGTAGGCAGCTGAAAGGCACCACAAAACTTGTTCTACCTGCTTTCTGGGCTGAGATGGGGAATCGCTGAATTTTGGACTCGGCTGGTGACAAAATGTTCCAAACACACCCCATGCACAACTCCACCGGGGAAGGTGCCAGAAACGAGTTCTGTTGGTAGTTTTTACACTACCCCGGTAGGCAGCTGAAAGGCACCACAAAACTTGTTCTACCTGCTTTCTGGGCTGAGATGGGGAACGGCTGAGTTTTGGACTCGGCTGGTGACAAAATGTTCCAAACACACCCCATGCACAACTCCACCGGGGAAGGTGCCAGAAACGAGTTCTGTTGGTAGTTTTTACACTACCCCGGTAGGCAGCTGAAAGGCACCACAAAACTTGTTCTACCTGCTTTCTGGGCTGAGATGGGGAATCGCTGAATTTTGGACTCGGCTGGTGACAAAATGTTCCAAACACACCCCATGCACAACTCCACCGGGGAAGGTGCCAGAAACGAGTTCTGTTGGTAGTTTTTACACTACCCCGGTAGGCAGCTGAAAGGCACCACAAAACTTGTTCTACCTGCTTTCTGGGCTGAGATGGGGAATCGCTGAATTTTGGACTCGGCTGGTGACAAAATGTTCCAAACACACCCCATGCACAACTCCACCGGGGAAGGTGCCAGAAACGAGTTCTGTTGGTAGTTTTTACACTACCCCGGTAGGCAGCTGAAAGGCACCACAAAACTTGTTCTACCTGCTTTCTGGGCTGAGATGGAGAATCGCTGAATTTTGGACTCGGCTGGTGACAAAATGTTCCAAACACACCCCATGCACACCTCCACCGGGGAAAGTGCCAGAAACGAGTTCTGTTGGTAGTTTTTACACTACCGCGGTTGGCAGCTGAAAGGCACCACAAAACTTGTTCTACCTGCTTTCTGGGCTGAGATGGGGAACGGCTGAATTTTGGACTCGGCTGGTGACAAAATGTTCCAAACACACCCCATGCACAGCTCCACCGGGGAAGGTGCCAGAAACGAGTTCTGTTGGTAGTTTTTACACTACCCCGGTAGGCAGCTGAAAGGCACCACAAAACTTGTTCTACCTGCTTTCTGGGCTGAGATGGGGAATCGCTGAATTTTGGACTCGGCTGGTGACAAAATGTTCCAAACACACCCCATGCACAACTCCACCGGGGAAGGTGCCAGAAACGAGTTCTGTTGGTAGTTTTTACACTACCCCGGTAGGCAGCTGAAAGGCACCACAAAACTTGTTCTACCTGCTTTCTGGGCTGAGATGGGGAACGGCTGAGTTTTGGACTCGGCTGGTGACAAAATGTTCCAAACACACCCCATGCACAACTCCACCGGGGAAGGTGCCAGAAACGAGTTCTGTTGGTAGTTTTTACACTACCCCGGTAGGCAGCTGAAAGGCACCACAAAACTTGTTCTACCTGCTTTCTGGGCTGAGATGGGGAACGGCTGAGTTTTGGACTCGGCTGGTGACAAAATGTTCCAAACACACCCCATGCACAACTCCACCGGGGAAGGTGCCAGAAAGGAGTTCTGTTGGTAGTTTTTACACTACCCCGGTAGGCAAGAGAAAGGCACCACAAAACTTGTTCTACCTGCTTTCTGGGCTGAGATGGGGAATCGCTGAATTTTGGACTCGGCTGGTGACAAAATGTTCCAAACACACCCCATGCACAACTCCACCGGGGAAGGTGCCAGAAACGAGTTCTGTTGGTAGTTTTTACACTACCCCGGTAGGCAGCTGAAAGGCACCACAAAACTTGTTCTACCTGCTTTCTGGGCTGAGATGGAGAATCGCTGAATTTTGGACTCGGCTGGTGACAAAATGTTCCAAACACACCCCATGCACAACTCCACCGGGGAAGGTGCCAGAAACGAGTTCTGTTGGTAGTTTTTACACTACCCCGGTAGGCAGCTGAAAGGCACCACAAAACTTGTTCTACCTGCTTTCTGGGCTGAGATGGGGAATCGCTGAATTTTGGACTCGGCTGGTGACAAAATGTTCCAAACACACCCCATGCACAACTCCACCGGGGAAGGTGCCAGAAACGACTTCTGTTGGTAGTTTTTACACTACCCCGGTAGGCAGCTGAAAGGCACCACAAAACTTGTTCTACCTGCTTTCTGGGCTGAGATGGGGAATCGCTGAATTTTGGACTCGGCTGCTGACAAAATGTTGCAAACACACCCCATGCACAACTCCACCGGGGAAGGTGCCAGAAACGAGTTCTGCTGGTAGTTTTTACACTACCCCGGTAGGCAGCTGAAAGGCACCACAAAAGTTTTTCTACCTGCTTTCTGGGCAGAGATGGGGATCAGCTGAATTTTGGACTCGGCTGCTGACAAAATGTTCCAAACACACCCCATGCACAACTCCACCGGGGAAGGTGCCAGAAACGAGTTCTGTTGGTAGTTTTTACACTACCCCGGTAGGCACCTGAAATGCACCACAAAACTTGTTCTACCTGCTTTCTGGGCTGAGATGGGGGAATCGCTGAATTTTGGACTCGGCTGGTGACAAAATGTTCCAAACACACCCCATGCACAACTCCACCGGGGAAGGTGCCAGAAACGAGTTCTGTTGGTAGTTTTTACACTACCCCGGTAGGCAGCTGAAAGGCACCACAAAACTTGTTCTACCTGCTTATGGGCTGAGATGGGGAATCGCTGAATTTTGGACTCGGCTGGTGACAAAATGTTCCAAACACACCCCATGCACAACTCCACCGGGGAAGGTGCCAGAAACGAGTTCTGTTGGTAGTTTTTACACTACCCCGGTAGGCAGCTGAAAGGCACCACAAAACTTGTTCTACCTGCTTTCTGGGCTGAGATGGGGAATCGCTGAATTTTGGACTCGGCTGGTGACAAAATGTTCCAAACACACCCCATGCACAACTCCACCGGGGAAGGTGCCAGAAACGAGTTCTGTTGGTAGTTTTTACACTACCCCGGTAGGCAAGAGAAAGGCACCACAAAACTTGTTCTACCTGCTTTCTGGGCTGAGATGGGGAATCGCTGAGTTTTGGACTCGGCTGGTGACAAAATGTTCCAAACACACCCCATGCACAACTCCACCGGGGAAGGTGCCAGAAACGAGTTCTGTTGGTAGTTTTTACACTACCCCCGGTAGGCAGCTGAAAGGCACCACAAAACTTGTTCTACCTGCTTTCTGGGCTGAGATGGGGAATCGCTGAATTTTGGACTCGGCTGGTGACAAAATGTTCCAAACACACCCCATGCACAACTCCACCGGGGAAGGTGCCAGAAACGACTTCTGTTGGTAGTTTTTACACTACCCCGGTAGGCAGCTGAAAGGCACCACAAAACTTGTTCTACCTGCTTTCTGGGCTGAGATGGAGAATCGCTGAATTTTGGACTCGGCTGGTGACAAAATGTTCCAAACACACCCCATGCACAACTCCACCGGGGAAGGTGCCAGAAACGAGTTCTGTTGGTAGTTTTTACACTACCCCGGTAGGCAGCTGAAAGGCACCACAAAACTTGTTCTACCTGCTTTCCGGGCTGAGATGGGGAATAGCTGAATTTTGGACTTGGCTGTTAACAAAATGTTCCAAACACACCCCATGCACAACTCCACCGGGGAAGGTGCCAGAAACGAGTTCTGTTGGTAGTTTTTACACTACCCCGGTAGGCAAGAGAAAGGCACCACAAAACTTGTTGTACCTGCTTTCTGGGCTGAGATGGGGAACGGCTGAATTTTGGACTCGGCTGGTGACAAAATGTTCCAAACACACCCCATGCACAACTCCACCGGGGAAGGTGCCAGAAACGAGTTCTGTTGGTAGTTTTTACACTACCCCGGTAGGCAGCTGAAAGGCACCACAAAACTTGTTCTACGTGCTTTCTGGGCTGAGATGGGGAACGGCTGAATTTTGGACTCGGCTGGTAACAAAATGTTCCAAACACACCCCATGCACAACTCCACCGGGGAAGGTGCCAGAAACGAGTTCTGTTGGTAGTTTTTACACTACCCCGGTAGGCAGCTGAAAGGCACCACAAAACTTGTTCTACCTGCTTTCTGGGCTGAGATGGGGAACGGCTGAGTTTTGGACTCGGCTGGTGACAAAATGTTCCAAACACACCCCATGCACAACTCCACCGGGGAAGGTGCCAGAAACGAGTTCTGTTGGTAGTTTTTACACTACCCCGGTAGGCAGCTGAAAGGCACCACAAAAGTTTTTCTACCTGCTTTCTGGGCTGAGATGGGGATCAGCTGAATTTTGGACTCGGCTGGTGACAAAATGTTCCAAACACACCCCATGCACAACTCCACCGGGGAAGGTGCCAGAAACGAGTTCTGTTGGTAGTTTTTACACTACCCCGGTAGGCAGCTGAAAGGCACCACAAAACTTGTTCTACCTGCTTTCTGGGCTGAGATGGGGAATCGCTGAATTTTGGACTCGGCTGGTGACAAAATGTTCCAAACACACCCCATGCACAACTCCACCGGGGAAGGTGCCAGAAACGAGTTCTGTTGGTAGTTTTTACACTACCCCGGTAGGCAGCTGAAAGGCACCACAAAACTTGTTCTACCTGCTTTCTGGGCTGAGATGGGGAACGGCTGAGTTTTGGACTCGGCTGGTGACAAAATGTTCCAAACACACCCCATGCACAACTCCACCGGGGAAGGTGCCAGAAACGAGTTCTGTTGGTAGTTTTTACACTACCCCGGTAGGCAGCTGAAAGGCACCACAAAACTTGTTCTACCTGCTTTCTGGGCTGAGATGGGGAACGGCTGAGTTTTGGACTCGGCTGGTGACAAAATGTTCCAAACACACCCCATGCACAACTCCACCGGGGAAGGTGCCAGAAAGGAGTTCTGTTGGTAGTTTTTACACTACCCCGGTAGGCAAGAGAAAGGCACCACAAAACTTGTTCTACCTGCTTTCTGGGCTGAGATGGGGAATCGCTGAATTTTGGACTCGGCTGGTGACAAAATGTTCCAAACACACCCCATGCACAACTCCACCGGGGAAGGTGCCAGAAACGAGTTCTGTTGGTAGTTTTTACACTACCCCGGTAGGCAGCTGAAAGGCACCACAAAACTTGTTCTACCTGCTTTCTGGGCTGAGATGGAGAATCGCTGAATTTTGGACTCGGCTGGTGACAAAATGTTCCAAACACACCCCATGCACAACTCCACCGGGGAAGGTGCCAGAAACGAGTTCTGTTGGTAGTTTTTACACTACCCCGGTAGGCAGCTGAAAGGCACCACAAAACTTGTTCTACCTGCTTTCTGGGCTGAGATGGGGAATCGCTGAATTTTGGACTCGGCTGGTGACAAAATGTTCCAAACACACCCCATGCACAACTCCACCGGGGAAGGTGCCAGAAACGACTTCTGTTGGTAGTTTTTACACTACCCCGGTAGGCAGCTGAAAGGCACCACAAAACTTGTTCTACCTGCTTTCTGGGCTGAGATGGGGAATCGCTGAATTTTGGACTCGGCTGCTGACAAAATGTTCCAAACACACCCCATGCACAACTCCACCGGGGAAGGTGCCAGAAACGAGTTCTGCTGGTAGTTTTTACACTACCCCGGTAGGCAGCTGAAAGGCACCACAAAACTTGTTCTACCTGCTTTCTGGGCAGAGATGGGGATCAGCTGAATTTTGGACTCGGCTGCTGACAAAATGTTCCAAACACACCCCATGCACAACTCCACCGGGGAAGGTGCCAGAAACGAGTTCTGTTGGTAGTTTTTACACTACCCCGGTAGGCACCTGAAAGGCACCACAAAACTTGTTCTACCTGCTTTCTGGGCTGAGATGGGGAATCGCTGAATTTTGGACTCGGCTGGTGACAAAATGTTCCAAACACACCCCATGCACAACTCCACCGGGGAAGGTGCCAGAAACGAGTTCTGTTGGTAGTTTTTACACTACCCCGGTAGGCAGCTGAAAGGCACCACAAAACTTGTTCTACCTGCTTATGGGCTGAGATGGGGAATCGCTGAATTTTGGACTCGGCTGGTGACAAAATGTTCCAAACACACCCCATGCACAACTCCACCGGGGAAGGTGCCAGAAACGAGTTCTGTTGGTAGTTTTTACACTACCCCGGTAGGCAGCTGAAAGGCACCACAAAACTTGTTCTACCTGCTTTCTGGGCTGAGATGGGGAATCGCTGAATTTTGGACTCGGCTGGTGACAAAATGTTCCAAACACACCCCATGCACAACTCCACCGGGGAAGGTGCCAGAAACGAGTTCTGTTGGTAGTTTTTACACTACCCCGGTAGGCAAGAGAAAGGCACCACAAAACTTGTTCTACCTGCTTTCTGGGCTGAGATGGGGAATCGCTGAGTTTTGGACTCGGCTGGTGACAAAATGTTCCAAACACACCCCATGCACAACTCCACCGGGGAAGGTGCCAGAAACGAGTTCTGTTGGTAGTTTTTACACTACCCCGGTAGGCAGCTGAAAGGCACCACAAAACTTGTTCTACCTGCTTTCTGGGCTGAGATGGGGAATCGCTGAATTTTGGACTCGGCTGGTGACAAAATGTTCCAAACACACCCCATGCACAACTCCACCGGGGAAGGTGCCAGAAACGACTTCTGTTGGTAGTTTTTACACTACCCCGGTAGGCAGCTGAAAGGCACCACAAAACTTGTTCTACCTGCTTTCTGGGCTGAGATGGAGAATCGCTGAATTTTGGACTCGGCTGGTGACAAAATGTTCCAAACACACCCCATGCACAACTCCACCGGGGAAGGTGCCAGAAACGAGTTCTGTTGGTAGTTTTTACACTACCCCGGTAGGCAGCTGAAAGGCACCACAAAACTTGTTCTACCTGCTTTCCGGGCTGAGATGGGGAATAGCTGAATTTTGGACTTGGCTGTTAACAAAATGTTCCAAACACACCCCATGCACAACTCCACCGGGGAAGGTGCCAGAAACGAGTTCTGTTGGTAGTTTTTACACTACCCCGGTAGGCAAGAGAAAGGCACCACAAAACTTGTTGTACCTGCTTTCTGGGCTGAGATGGGGAACGGCTGAATTTTGGACTCGGCTGGTGACAAAATGTTCCAAACACACCCCATGCACAACTCCACCGGGGAAGGTGCCAGAAACGAGTTCTGTTGGTAGTTTTTACACTACCCCGGTAGGCAGCTGAAAGGCACCACAAAACTTGTTCTACGTGCTTTCTGGGCTGAGATGGGGAACGGCTGAATTTTGGACTCGGCTGGTAACAAAATGTTCCAAACACACCCCATGCACAACTCCACCGGGGAAGGTGCCAGAAACGAGTTCTGTTGGTAGTTTTTACACTACCCCGGTAGGCAGCTGAAAGGCACCACAAAACTTGTTCTACCTGCTTTCTGGGCTGAGATGGGGAACGGCTGAGTTTTGGACTCGGCTGGTGACAAAATGTTCCAAACACACCCCATGCACAACTCCACCGGGGAAGGTGCCAGAAACGAGTTCTGTTGGTAGTTTTTACACTACCCCGGTAGGCAGCTGAAAGGCACCACAAAACTTGTTCTACCTGCTTTCTGGGCTGAGATGGGGAATCACTGAATTTTGGACTCGGCTGGTAACAAAATGTTCCAAACACACCCCATGCACAACTCCACCAGGGAAGGTGCCAGAAACGAGTTCTGTTGGTAGTTTTTACACTACCCCGGTAGGCAGCTGAAAGGCACCACAAAACTTGTTCTACCTGCTTTCTGGGCTGAGATGGGGAACGGCTGAATTTTGGACTCGGCTGGTGACAAAATGTTCCAAACACACCCCATGCACAACTCCACCGGGGAAGGTGCCAGAAACGAGTTCTGTTGGTAGTTTTTACACTACCCCGGTAGGCAGCTGAAAGGCACCACAAAACTTGTTCTACCTGCTTTCTGGGCTGAGATGGGGAATCGCTGAATTTTGGACTCGGCTGCTGACAAAATGTTCCAAACACACCCCATGCACAACTCCACCGGGGAAGGTGCCAGAAACGAGTTCTGTTGGTAGTTTTTACACTACCCCGGAAGGCAGCTGAAAGGCACCACAAAACTTGTTCTACCTGCTTTCTGGGCTAGAGTCTGTGAACAGCTGAGTTTTGGACTCGGCTGGTGACAAAATGTTCCAAACACACCCCATGCACAACTCCTCCGGGGAAGGTGCCAGAAACGAGTTCTGTTGGTAGTTTTTACACTACCCCGGTAGGCAAGAGAAAGGCACCACAAAACTTGTTCTACCTGCTTTCTGGGCTGAGATGGGGAACGGCTGAATTTTGGACTCGGCTGGTAACAAAATCTTCCAAACACACCCCATGCACAACTCCACCGGGGAAGGTGCCAGAAACGAGTTCTGTTGGTAGTTTTTACACTACCCCGGTAGGCAGCTGAAAGGCACCACAAAACTTGTTCTACCTGCTTTCTGGGCTGAGATGGGGAATCGCTGAATTTTGGACTCGGCTGGTGACAAAATGTTCCAAACACACCCCATGCACAACTCCACCGGGGAAGGTGCCAGAAACGAGTTCTGTTGGTAGTTTTTACACTACCCCGGTAGGCAGCTGAAAGGCACCACAAAACTTGTTCTACCTGCTTTCTGGGCTGAGATGGGGAATCGCTGAATTTTGGACTCGGCTGGTGACAAAATGTTCCAAACACACCCCATGCACAACTCCATCGGGGAAGGTGCCAGAAACGAGTTCTGTTGGTAGTTTTTACACTACCCCGGTAGGCAAGAGAAAGGCACCACAAAACTTGTTCTACCTGCTTTCTGGGCTGAGATGGGGAATCGCTGAATTTTGGACTCAGCTGGTGACAAAATGTTCCAAACACACCCCATGCACAACTCCACCGGGGAAGGTGCCAGAAACGAGTTCTGTTGGTAGTTTTTACACTACCCCGGTAGGCACCTGAAAGGCACCACAAAACTTGTTCTACCTGCTTTCTGGGCTGAGATGGAGAATCGCTGAATTTTGGACTCGGCTGGTGACAAAATGTTCCAAACACACCCCATGCACAACTCCACCGGGGAAGGTGCCAGAAACGACTTCTGTTGGTAGTTTTTACACTACCCCGGTAGGCAGCTGAAAGGCACCACAAAACTTGTTCTACCTGCTTTCTGGGCTGAGATGGGGAACGGCTGAGTTTTGGACTCGGCTGGTGACAAAATGTTCCAAACACACCCCATGCACAACTCCACCGGGGAAGGTGCCAGAAACGAGTTCTGTTGGTAGTTTTTACACTACCCCGGTAGGCAGCTGAAAGGCACCACAAAAGTTGTTGTACCTGCTTTCTGGGCTGAGATGGGGAATCGCTGAATTTTGGACTCGGCTGGTGACAAAATGTTCCAAACACACCCCATGCACACCTCCACCGGGGAAAGTGCCAGAAACGAGTTCTGTTGGTAGTTTTTACACTACCCCGGTAGGCAGCTGAAAGGCACCACAATACTTGTTCTACCTGCTTTCTGGGCTGAGATGGGGAATCGCTGAATTTTGGACTCGGCTGGTGACAAAATGTTCCAAACACACCCCATGCACAACTCCACCGGGGAAGGTGCCAGAAACGAGTTCTGTTGGTAGTTTTTACACTACCCCGGTAGGCAAGAGAAAGGCACCACAAAACTTGTTCTACCTGCTTTCTGGGCTGAGATGGGGAATCGCTGAATTTTGGACTCGGCTGGTGACAAAATGTTCCAAACACACCCCATGCACAACTCCACCGGGGAAGGTGCCAGAAACGAGTTCTGTTGGTAGTTTTTACACTACCCCGGTAGGCAGCTGAAAGGCACCACAAAACTTGTTCTACCTGCTTTCTGGGCTGAGATGGAGAATCGCTGAATTTTGGACTCGGCTGGTGACAAAATGTTCCAAACACACCCCATGCACACCTCCACCGGGGAAAGTGCCAGAAACGAGTTCTGTTGGTAGTTTTTACACTACCCCGGTTGGCAGCTGAAAGGCACCACAAAACTTGTTCTACCTGCTTTCTGGGCTGAGATGGGGAACGGCTGAGTTTTGGACTCGGCTGGTGACAAAATGTTCCAAACACACCCCATGCACAGCTCCACCGGGGAAGGTGCCAGAAACAAGTTCTGTTGGTAGTTTTTACACTACCCCGGTAGGCAGCTGAAAGGCACCACAAAACTCGTTCTACCTGCTTTCTGGGCTGAGATGGGGAATCGCTGAATTTTGGACTCGGCTGGTGACAAAATGTTCCAAACACACCCCATGCACAACTCCACCGGGGAAGGTGCCAGAAACGAGTTCTGTTGGTAGTTTTTACACTACCCCGGTAGGCAGCTGAAAGGCACCACAAAACTTGTTCTACCTGCTTTCTGGGCTGAGATGGGGAACGGCTGAGTTTTGGACTCGGCTGGTGACAAAATGTTCCAAACACACCCCATGCACAACTCCACCGGGGAAGGTGCCAGAAACGAGTTCTGTTGGTAGTTTTTACACTACCCCGGTAGGCAGCTGAAAGGCACCACAAAAGTTGTTGTACCTGCTTTCTGGGCTGAGATGGGGAATCGCTGAATTTTGGACTCGGCTGGTGACAAAATGTTCCAAACACACCCCATGCACAACTCCACCGGGGAAGGTGCCAGAAACGAGTTCTGTTGGTAGTTTTTACACTACCCCGGTAGGCAGCTGAAAGGCACCACAAAACTTGTTCTACCTGCTTTCTGGGCTGAGATGGGGAATCGCTGAATTTTGGACTCGGCTGGTGACAAAATGTTCCAAACACACCCCATGCACAACTCCACCGGGGAAGGTGCCAGAAACGAGTTCTGTTGGTAGTTTTTACAGTACCCCGGTAGGCAGCTGAAAGGCACCACAAAACTTGTTCTACCTGCTTTCTGGGCTGAGATGGAGAATCGCTGAATTTTGGACTCGGCTGGTGACAAAATGTTCCAAACACACCCCATGCACAACTCCACCGGGGAAGGTGCCAGAAACGAGTTCTGTTGGTAGTTTTTACACTACCCCGGTAGGCAGCTGAAAGGCACCACAAAAGTTGTTCTACCTGCTTTCTGGGCTGAGATGGGGAATCGCTGAATTTTGGACTCGGCTGGTGACAAAATGTTCCAAACACACCCCATGCACAACTCCACCGGGGAAGGTGCCAGAAACGAGTTCTGCTGGTAGTTTTTACACTACCCCGGTAGGCAGCTGAAAGGCACCACAAAAGTTTTTCTACCTGCTTTCTGGGCTGAGATGGGGATCAGCTGAATTTTGGACTCGGCTGCTGACAAAATGTTCCAAACACACCCCATGCACAACTCCACCGGGGAAGGTGCCAGAAACGAGTTCTGTTGGTAGTTTTTACACTACCCCGGTAGGCAGCTGAAAGGCACCACAAAACTTGTTCTACCTGCTTATGGGCTGAGATGGGGAATCGCTGAATTTTGGACTCGGCTGGTGACAAAATGTTCCAAACACACCCCATGCACAACTCCACCGGGGAAGGTGCCAGAAACGAGTTCTGTTGGTAGTTTTTACACTACCCCGGTAGGCAGCTGAAAGGCACCACAAAACTTGTTCTACCTGCTTTCTGGGCTGAGATGGGGAATCGCTGAATTTTGGACTCGGCTGGTGACAAAATGTTCCAAACACACCCCATGCACAACTCCACCGGGGAAGGTGCCAGAAACGAGTTCTGTTGGTAGTTTTTACACTACCCCGGTAGGCAGCTGAAAGGCACCACAAAACTTGTTCTACCTGCTTTCTGGGCTGAGATGGGGAATCGCTGAATTTTGGACTCGGCTGGTGACAAAATGTTCCAAACACACCCCATGCACAACTCCACCGGGGAAGGTGCCAGAAACGAGTTCTGTTGGTAGTTTTTACAGTACCCCGGTAGGCAGCTGAAAGGCACCACAAAAGTTGTTCTACCTGCTTTCTGGGCTGAGATGGGGAATCGCTGAATTTTGGACTCGGCTGGTGACAAAATGTTCCAAACACACCCCATGCACAACTCCACCGGGGAAGGTGCCAGAAACGAGTTCTGTTGGTAGTTTTTACACTACCCCGGTAGGCAGCTGAAAGGCACCACAAAACTTGTTCTACCTGCTTTCTGGGCTGAGATGGGGAATCGCTGAATTTTGGACTCGGCTGCTGACAAAATGTTCCAAACACACCCCATGCACAACTCCACCGGGGAAGGTGCCAGAAACGAGTTCTGTTGGTAGTTTTTACACTACCCCGGTAGGCAGCTGAAAGGCACCACAAAACTTGTTCTACCTGCTTTCTGGGCTGAGATGGAGAATCGCTGAATTTTGGACTCGGCTGGTGACAAAATGTTCCAAACACACCCCATGCACAACTCCACCGGGGAAGGTGCCAGAAACGACTTCTGTTGGTAGTTTTTACACTACCCCGGTAGGCAGCTGAAAGGCACCACAAAACTTGTTCTACCTGCTTTCTGGGCTGAGATGGGGAACGGCTGAGTTTTGGACTCGGCTGGTGACAAAATGTTCCAAACACACCCCATGCACAACTCCACCGGGGAAGGTGCCAGAAACGAGTTCTGTTGGTAGTTTTTACACTACCCCGGTAGGCAGCTGAAAGGCACCACAAAACTTGTTCTACCTGCTTTCTGGGCTGAGATGGGGAATCGCTGAATTTTGGACTCGGCTGGTGACAAAATGTTCCAAACACACCCCATGCACACCTCCACCGGGGAAAGTGCCAGAAACGAGTTCTGTTGGTAGTTTTTACACTACCCCGGTTGGCAGCTGAAAGGCACCACAATACTTGTTCTACCTGCTTTCTGGGCTGAGATGGGGAATCGCTGAATTTTGGACTCGGCTGGTGACAAAATGTTCCAAACACACCCCATGCACAACTCCACCGGGGAAGGTGCCAGAAACGAGTTCTGTTGGTAGTTTTTACACTACCCCGGTAGGCAAGAGAAAGGCACCACAAAACTTGTTCTACCTGCTTTCTGGGCTGAGATGGGGAATCGCTGAATTTTGGACTCGGCTGGTGACAAAATGTTCCAAACACACCCCATGCACAACTCCACCGGGGAAGGTGCCAGAAACGAGTTCTGTTGGTAGTTTTTACACTACCCCGGTAGGCAGCTGAAAGGCACCACAAAACTTGTTCTACCTGCTTTCTGGGCTGAGATGGAGAATCGCTGAATTTTGGACTCGGCTGGTGACAAAATGTTCCAAACACACCCCATGCACACCTCCACCGGGGAAAGTGCCAGAAACGAGTTCTGTTGGTAGTTTTTACACTACCCCGGTTGGCAGCTGAAAGGCACCACAAAACTTGTTGTACCTGCTTTCTGGGCTGAGATGGGGAACGGCTGAGTTTTGGACTCGGCTGGTGACAAAATGTTCCAAACACACCCCATGCACAGCTCCACCGGGGAAGGTGCCAGAAACGAGTTCTGTTGGTAGTTTTTACACTACCCCGGTAGGCAGCTGAAAGGCACCACAAAACTTGTTCTACCTGCTTTCTGGGCTGAGATGGGGAATCGCTGAATTTTGGACTCGGCTGGTGACAAAATGTTCCAAACACACCCCATGCACAACTCCACCGGGGAAGGTGCCAGAAACGAGTTCTGTTGGTAGTTTTTACACTACCCCGGTAGGCAGCTGAAAGGCACCACAAAACTTGTTCTACCTGCTTTCTGGGCTGAGATGGGGAACGGCTGAGTTTTGGACTCGGCTGGTGACAAAATGTTCCAAACACACCCCATGCACAACTCCACCGGGGAAGGTGCCAGAAACGAGTTCTGTTGGTAGTTTTTACACTACCCCGGTAGGCAGCTGAAAGGCACCACAAAAGTTGTTGTACCTGCTTTCTGGGCTGAGATGGGGAATCGCTGAATTTTGGACTCGGCTGGTGACAAAATGTTCCAAACACACCCCATGCACAACTCCACCGGGGAAGGTGCCAGAAACGAGTTCTGTTGGTAGTTTTTACACTACCCCGGTAGGCAAGAGAAAGGCACCACAAAACTTGTTCTACCTGCTTTCTGGGCTGAGATGGGGAATCGCTGAATTTTGGACTCGGCTGGTGACAAAATGTTCCAAACACACCCCATGCACAACTCCTCCGGGGAAGGTGCCAGAAACGAGTTCTGTTGGTAGTTTTTACACTACCCCGGTAGGCACCTGAAAGGCACCACAAAAGTTGTTGTACCTGCTTTCTGGGCTGAGATGGGGAATCGCTGAATTTTGGACTCGGCTGGTGACAAAATGTTCCAAACACACCCCATGCACAGCTCCACCGGGGAAGGTGCCAGAAACGAGTTCTGTTGGTAGTTTTTACACTACCCCGGTAGGCAGCTGAA
This sequence comes from Falco cherrug, assembly GCF_023634085.1. Classification (NCBI taxonomy): domain Eukaryota; kingdom Metazoa; phylum Chordata; class Aves; order Falconiformes; family Falconidae; genus Falco; species Falco cherrug. The sequence continues at coordinate 24,426,805 of NC_073710.1, read as the reverse complement.
AGGCACCACAAAACTTGTTCTACCTGCTTTCTGGGCTGAGATGGGGAACGGCTGAATTTTGGACTCGGCTTGTACCAAAATGTTCCAAACACACCCCATGCACAACTCCACCGGGGAAGGTGCCAGAAACGAGTTCTGTTGGTAGTTTTTACACTACCCCGGTTGGCAGCTGAAAGGCACCACAAAACTTGTTCTACCTGCTTTCTGGGCTGAGATGGGGAACGGCTGAGTTTTGGACTCGGCTGGTGACAAAATGTTCCAAACACACCCCATGCACAGCTCCACCGGGGAAGGTGCCAGAAACGAGTTCTGTTGGTAGTTTTTACACTACCCCGGTAGGCAGCTGAAAGGCACCACAAAAGTTGTTCTACCTGCTTTCTGGGCTGAGATGGGGAATCGCTGAATTTTGGACTCGGCTGGTGACAAAATGTTCCAAACACACCCCATGCACAACTCCACCGGGGAAGGTGCCAGAAACGAGTTCTGTTGGTAGTTTTTACACTACCCCGGTAGGCACCTGAAAGGCACCACAAAACTTGTTCTACCTGCTTTCTGGGCTGAGATGGGGAACGGCTGAATTTTGGACTCGGCTGGTAACAAAATGTTCCAAACACACCCCATGCACAACTCCACCGGGGAAGGTGCCAGAAACGAGTTCTGTTGGTAGTTTTTACACTACCCCGGTAGGCAGCTGAAAGGCACCACAAAACTTGTTCTACCTGCTTTCTGGGCTAGAGTCTGTGAACAGCTGAGTTTTGGACTCGGCTGCTGACAAAATGTTCCAAACATACCCCATGCACAACTCCACCGGGGAAGGTGCCAGAAACGAGTTCTGTTGGTAGTTTTTACACTACCCCGGTAGGCAGCTGAAAGGCACCACAAAAGTTTTTCTACCTGCTTTCTGGGCTGAGATGGGGAATCGCTGAATTTTGGACTCGGCTGGTGACAAAATGTTCCAAACACACCCCATGCACAACTCCACTGGGGAAGGTGCCAGAAACGAGTTCTGTTGGTAGTTTTTACACTACCCCGGTAGGCAAGAGAAAGGCACCACAAAACTTGTTCTACCTGCTTTCTGGGCTGAGATGGGGAATCGCTGAATTTTGGACTCGGCTGGTGACAAAATGTTCCAAACACACCCCATGCACAACTCCACCGGGGAAGGTGCCAGAAACGAGTTCTGCTGGTAGTTTTTACACTACCCCGGTAGGCAGCTGAAAGGCACCACAAAACTTGTTCTACCTGCTTTCTGGGCTGAGATGGGGATCAGCTGAATTTTGGACTCGGCTGCTGACAAAATGTTCCAAACACACCCCATGCACAACTCCACCGGGGAAGGTGCCAGAAACGAGTTCTGTTGGTAGTTTTTACACTACCCCGGTAGGCACCTGAAAGGCACCACAAAAGTTGTTGTACCTGCTTTCTGGGCTGAGATGGGGAATCGCTGAATTTTGGACTCGGCTGGTGACAAAATGTTCCAAACACACCCCATGCACAACTCCACCGGGGAAGGTGCCAGAAACGAGTTCTGTTGGTAGTTTTTACACTACCCCGGTAGGCAGCTGAAAGGCACCACAAAACTTGTTCTACCTGCTTATGGGCTGAGATGGGGAATCGCTGAATTTTGGACTCGGCTGGTGACAAAATGTTCCAAACACACCCCATGCACAACTCCACCGGGGAAGGTGCCAGAAACGAGTTCTGTTGGTAGTTTTTACACTACCCCGGTAGGCACCTGAAAGGCACCACAAAACGTGTTCTACCTGCTTTCTGGGCTGAGATGGGGAATCGCTGAATTTTGGACTCGGCTGGTGACAAAATGTTCCAAACACACCCCATGCACAACTCCACCGGGGAAGGTGCCAGAAACGAGTTCTGTTGGTAGTTTTTACACTACCCCGGTAGGCAGCTGAAAGGCACCACAAAACTTGTTCTACCTGCTTTCTGGGCTGAGATGGGGAATCGCTGAATTTTGGACTCGGCTGGTGACAAAATGTTCCAAACACACCCCATGCACAACTCCACCGGGGAAGGTGCCAGAAACGAGTTCTGTTGGTAGTTTTTACACTACCCCGGTAGGCAGCTGAAAGGCACCACAAAAGTTTTTCTACCTGCTTTCTGGGCTGAGATGGGGATCAGCTGAATTTTGGACTCGGCTGGTGACAAAATGTTCCAAACACACCCCATGCACAACTCCACCGGGGAAGGTGCCAGAAACGAGTTCTGTTGGTAGTTTTTACACTACTCCGGTAGGCACCTGAAAGGCACCACAAAAGTTGTTGTACCTGCTTTCTGGGCTGAGATGGGGAATCGCTGAATTTTGGACTCGGCTGGTGACAAAATGTTCCAAACACACCCCATGCACAACTCCACCGGGGAAGGTGCCAGAAACGAGTTCTGTTGGTAGTTTTTACACTACCCCGGTAGGCAGCTGAAAGGCACCACAAAACTTGTTCTACCTGCTTTCTGGGCTGAGATGGGGAATCGCTGAATTTTGGACTCGGCTGCTGACAAAATGTTCCAAACACACCCCATGCACAACTCCACCGGGGAAGGTGCCAGAAACGAGTTCTGTTGGTAGTTTTTACACTACCCCGGTAGGCACCTGAAAGGCACCACAAAACTTGTTCTACCTGCTTTCTGGGCTGAGATGGGGAATCGCTGAATTTTGGACTCGGCTGGTGACAAAATGTTCCAAACACACCCCATGCACACCTCCACCGGGGAAAGTGCCAGAAACGAGTTCTGTTGGTAGTTTTTACACTACCCCGGTAGGCAGCTGAAAGGCACCACAATACTTGTTCTACCTGCTTTCTGGGCTGAGATGGGGAATCGCTGAATTTTGGACTCGGCTGGTGACAAAATGTTCCAAACACACCCCATGCACAACTCCACCGGGGAAGGTGCCAGAAACGAGTTCTGTTGGTAGTTTTTACACTACCCCGGTAGGCAAGAGAAAGGCACCACAAAACTTGTTCTACCTGCTTTCTGGGCTGAGATGGGGAATCGCTGAATTTTGGACTCGGCTGGTGACAAAATGTTCCAAACACACCCCATGCACAACTCCACCGGGGAAGGTGCCAGAAACGAGTTCTGTTGGTAGTTTTTACACTACCCCGGTAGGCAGCTGAAAGGCACCACAAAACTTGTTCTACCTGCTTTCTGGGCTGAGATGGAGAATCGCTGAATTTTGGACTCGGCTGGTGACAAAATGTTCCAAACACACCCCATGCACACCTCCACCGGGGAAAGTGCCAGAAACGAGTTCTGTTGGTAGTTTTTACACTACCCCGGTTGGCAGCTGAAAGGCACCACAAAACTTGTTCTACCTGCTTTCTGGGCTGAGATGGGGAACGGCTGAGTTTTGGACTCGGCTGGTGACAAAATGTTCCAAACACACCCCATGCACAGCTCCACCGGGGAAGGTGCCAGAAACGAGTTCTGTTGGTAGTTTTTACACTACCCCGGTAGGCAGCTGAAAGGCACCACAAAACTTGTTCTACCTGCTTTCTGGGCTGAGATGGGGAATCGCTGAATTTTGGACTCGGCTGGTGACAAAATGTTCCAAACACACCCCATGCACAACTCCACCGGGGAAGGTGCCAGAAACGAGTTCTGTTGGTAGTTTTTACACTACCCCGGTAGGCAGCTGAAAGGCACCACAAAACTTGTTCTACCTGCTTTCTGGGCTGAGATGGGGAACGGCTGAGTTTTGGACTCGGCTGGTGACAAAATGTTCCAAACACACCCCATGCACAACTCCACCGGGGAAGGTGCCAGAAACGAGTTCTGTTGGTAGTTTTTACACTACCCCGGTAGGCAGCTGAAAGGCACCACAAAAGTTGTTGTACCTGCTTTCTGGGCTGAGATGGGGAATCGCTGAATTTTGGACTCGGCTGGTGACAAAATGTTCCAAACACACCCCATGCACAACTCCACCGGGGAAGGTGCCAGAAACGAGTTCTGTTGGTAGTTTTTACACTACCCCGGTAGGCAGCTGAAAGGCACCACAAAACTTGTTCTACCTGCTTTCTGGGCTGAGATGGGGAATCGCTGAATTTTGGACTCGGCTGGTGACAAAATGTTCCAAACACACCCCATGCACAACTCCACCGGGGAAGGTGCCAGAAACGAGTTCTGTTGGTAGTTTTTACAGTACCCCGGTAGGCAGCTGAAAGGCACCACAAAACTTGTTCTACCTGCTTTCTGGGCTGAGATGGAGAATCGCTGAATTTTGGACTCGGCTGGTGACAAAATGTTCCAAACACACCCCATGCACAACTCCACCGGGGAAGGTGCCAGAAACGAGTTCTGTTGGTAGTTTTTACACTACCCCGGTAGGCAGCTGAAAGGCACCACAAAACTTGTTCTACCTGCTTTCTGGGCTGAGATGGGGAATCGCTGAATTTTGGACTCGGCTGGTGACAAAATGTTCCAAACACACCCCATGCACAACTCCACCGGGGAAGGTGCCAGAAACGAGTTCTGTTGGTAGTTTTTACACTACCCCGGTAGGCAGCTGAAAGGCACCACAAAACTTGTTCTACCTGCTTTCTGGGCTGAGATGGGGAATCGCTGAATTTTGGACTCGGCTGGTGACAAAATGTTCCAAACACACCCCATGCACAACTCCACCGGGGAAGGTGCCAGAAACGAGTTCTGCTGGTAGTTTTTACACTACCCCGGTAGGCAGCTGAAAGGCACCACAAAAGTTTTTCTACCTGCTTTCTGGGCTGAGATGGGGATCAGCTGAATTTTGGACTCGGCTGCTGACAAAATGTTCCAAACACACCCCATGCACAACTCCACCGGGGAAGGTGCCAGAAACGAGTTCTGTTGGTAGTTTTTACACTACCCCGGTAGGCACCTGAAAGGCACCACAAAACTTGTTGTACCTGCTTTCTGGGCTGAGATGGGGAATCGCTGAATTTTGGACTCGGCTGGTGACAAAATGTTCCAAACACACCCCATGCACAACTCCACCGGGGAAGGTGCCAGAAACGAGTTCTGTTGGTAGTTTTTACACTACCCCGGTAGGCAGCTGAAAGGCACCACAAAACTTGTTCTACCTGCTTTCTGGGCTGAGATGGGGAATCGCTGAATTTTGGACTCGGCTGGTGACAAAATGTTCCAAACACACCCCATGCACAACTCCACCGGGGAAGGTGCCAGAAACGAGTTCTGTTGGTAGTTTTTACACTACCCCGGTAGGCAGCTGAAAGGCACCACAAAACTTGTTCTACCTGCTTTCTGGGCTGAGATGGGGAATCGCTGAATTTTGGACTCGGCTGGTGACAAAATGTTCCAAACACACCCCATGCACAACTCCACCGGGGAAGGTGCCAGAAACGAGTTCTGTTGGTAGTTTTTACAGTACCCCGGTAGGCAGCTGAAAGGCACCACAAAAGTTGTTCTACCTGCTTTCTGGGCTGAGATGGGGAATCGCTGAATTTTGGACTCGGCTGGTGACAAAATGTTCCAAACACACCCCATGCACAACTCCACCGGGGAAGGTGCCAGAAACGAGTTCTGTTGGTAGTTTTTACACTACCCCGGTAGGCAGCTGAAAGGCACCACAAAACTTGTTCTACCTGCTTTCTGGGCTGAGATGGGGAATCGCTGAATTTTGGACTCGGCTGCTGACAAAATGTTCCAAACACACCCCATGCACAACTCCACCGGGGAAGGTGCCAGAAACGAGTTCTGTTGGTAGTTTTTACACTACCCCGGTAGGCAGCTGAAAGGCACCACAAAACTTGTTCTACCTGCTTTCTGGGCTGAGATGGAGAATCGCTGAATTTTGGACTCGGCTGGTGACAAAATGTTCCAAACACACCCCATGCACAACTCCACCGGGGAAGGTGCCAGAAACGACTTCTGTTGGTAGTTTTTACACTACCCCGGTAGGCAGCTGAAAGGCACCACAAAACTTGTTCTACCTGCTTTCTGGGCTGAGATGGGGAACGGCTGAGTTTTGGACTCGGCTGGTGACAAAATGTTCCAAACACACCCCATGCACAACTCCACCGGGGAAGGTGCCAGAAACGAGTTCTGTTGGTAGTTTTTACACTACCCCGGTAGGCAGCTGAAAGGCACCACAAAACTTGTTCTACCTGCTTTCTGGGCTGAGATGGGGAATCGCTGAATTTTGGACTCGGCTGGTGACAAAATGTTCCAAACACACCCCATGCACAACTCCACCGGGGAAGGTGCCAGAAACGAGTTCTGTTGGTAGTTTTTACACTACCCCGGTAGGCAGCTGAAAGGCACCACAAAACTTGTTCTACCTGCTTTCTGGGCTGAGATGGGGAATCGCTGAATTTTGGACTCGGCTGGTGACAAAATGTTCCAAACACACCCCATGCACAACTCCACCGGGGAAGGTGCCAGAAACGAGTTCTGTTGGTAGTTTTTACACTACCCCGGTAGGCAGCTGAAAGGCACCACAAAACTTGTTCTACCTGCTTTCTGGGCTGAGATGGAGAATCGCTGAATTTTGGACTCGGCTGGTGACAAAATGTTCCAAACACACCCCATGCACACCTCCACCGGGGAAAGTGCCAGAAACGAGTTCTGTTGGTAGTTTTTACACTACCCCGGTTGGCAGCTGAAAGGCACCACAAAACTTGTTGTACCTGCTTTCTGGGCTGAGATGGGGAACGGCTGAGTTTTGGACTCGGCTGGTGACAAAATGTTCCAAACACACCCCATGCACAGCTCCACCGGGGAAGGTGCCAGAAACGAGTTCTGTTGGTAGTTTTTACACTACCCCGGTAGGCAGCTGAAAGGCACCACAAAACTTGTTCTACCTGCTTTCTGGGCTGAGATGGGGAATCGCTGAATTTTGGACTCGGCTGGTGACAAAATGTTCCAAACACACCCCATGCACAACTCCACCGGGGAAGGTGCCAGAAACGAGTTCTGTTGGTAGTTTTTACACTACCCCGGTAGGCAGCTGAAAGGCACCACAAAACTTGTTCTACCTGCTTTCTGGGCTGAGATGGGGAACGGCTGAGTTTTGGACTCGGCTGGTGACAAAATGTTCCAAACACACCCCATGCACAACTCCACCGGGGAAGGTGCCAGAAACGAGTTCTGTTGGTAGTTTTTACACTACCCCGGTAGGCAGCTGAAAGGCACCACAAAAGTTGTTGTACCTGCTTTCTGGGCTGAGATGGGGAATCGCTGAATTTTGGACTCGGCTGGTGACAAAATGTTCCAAACACACCCCATGCACAACTCCACCGGGGAAGGTGCCAGAAACGAGTTCTGTTGGTAGTTTTTACACTACCCCGGTAGGCAAGAGAAAGGCACCACAAAACTTGTTCTACCTGCTTTCTGGGCTGAGATGGGGAATCGCTGAATTTTGGACTCGGCTGGTGACAAAATGTTCCAAACACACCCCATGCACAACTCCTCCGGGGAAGGTGCCAGAAACGAGTTCTGTTGGTAGTTTTTACACTACCCCGGTAGGCACCTGAAAGGCACCACAAAAGTTGTTGTACCTGCTTTCTGGGCTGAGATGGGGAATCGCTGAATTTTGGACTCGGCTGGTGACAAAATGTTCCAAACACACCCCATGCACAGCTCCACCGGGGAAGGTGCCAGAAACGAGTTCTGTTGGTAGTTTTTACACTACCCCGGTAGGCAGCTGAAAGGCACCACAAAACTTGTTCTACCTGCTTTCTGGGCTGAGATGGGGAACGGCTGAATTTTGGACTCGGCTTGTACCAAAATGTTCCAAACACACCCCATGCACAACTCCACCGGGGAAGGTGCCAGAAACGAGTTCTGTTGGTAGTTTTTACAGTACCCCGGTAGGCACCTGAAAGGCACCACAAAACTTGTTCTACCTGCTTTCTGGGCTGAGATGGGGAACGGCTGAATTTTGGACTCGGCTGGTAACAAAATCTTCCAAACACACCCCATGCACAACTCCACCGGGGAAAGTGCCAGAAACGAGTTCTGTTGGTAGTTTTTACACTACCCCGGTTGGCAGCTGAAAGGCACCACAAAACTTGTTCTACCTGCTTTCTGGGCTGAGATGGGGAACGGCTGAGTTTTGGACTCGGCTGGTGACAAAATGTTCCAAACACACCCCATGCACAGCTCCACCGGGGAAGGTGCCAGAAACGAGTTCTGTTGGTAGTTTTTACACTACCCCGGTAGGCAGCTGAAAGGCACCACAAAAGTTGTTCTACCTGCTTTCTGGGCTGAGATGGGGAATCGCTGAATTTTGGACTCGGCTGGTGACAAAATGTTCCAAACACACCCCATGCACAACTCCACCGGGGAAGGTGCCAGAAACGAGTTCTGTTGGTAGTTTTTACACTACCCCGGTAGGCACCTGAAAGGCACCACAAAACTTGTTCTACCTGCTTTCTGGGCTGAGATGGGGAACGGCTGAATTTTGGACTCGGCTGGTAACAAAATGTTCCAAACACACCCCATGCACAACTCCACCGGGGAAGGTGCCAGAAACGAGTTCTGTTGGTAGTTTTTACACTACCCCGGTAGGCAGCTGAAAGGCACCACAAAACTTGTTCTACCTGCTTTCTGGGCTAGAGTCTGTGAACAGCTGAGTTTTGGACTCGGCTGCTGACAAAATGTTCCAAACATACCCCATGCACAACTCCACCGGGGAAGGTGCCAGAAACGAGTTCTGTTGGTAGTTTTTACACTACCCCGGTAGGCAGCTGAAAGGCACCACAAAAGTTTTTCTACCTGCTTTCTGGGCTGAGATGGGGAATCGCTGAATTTTGGACTCGGCTGGTGACAAAATGTTCCAAACACACCCCATGCACAACTCCACTGGGGAAGGTGCCAGAAACGAGTTCTGTTGGTAGTTTTTACACTACCCCGGTAGGCAAGAGAAAGGCACCACAAAACTTGTTCTACCTGCTTTCTGGGCTGAGATGGGGAATCGCTGAATTTTGGACTCGGCTGGTGACAAAATGTTCCAAACACACCCCATGCACAACTCCACCGGGGAAGGTGCCAGAAACGAGTTCTGCTGGTAGTTTTTACACTACCCCGGTAGGCAGCTGAAAGGCACCACAAAACTTGTTCTACCTGCTTTCTGGGCTGAGATGGGGATCAGCTGAATTTTGGACTCGGCTGCTGACAAAATGTTCCAAACACACCCCATGCACAACTCCACCGGGGAAGGTGCCAGAAACGAGTTCTGTTGGTAGTTTTTACACTACCCCGGTAGGCACCTGAAAGGCACCACAAAAGTTGTTGTACCTGCTTTCTGGGCTGAGATGGGGAATCGCTGAATTTTGGACTCGGCTGGTGACAAAATATTCCAAACACACCCCATGCACAACTCCACCGGGGAAGGTGCCAGAAACGAGTTCTGTTGGTAGTTTTTACACTACCCCGGTAGGCAGCTGAAAGGCACCACAAAACTTGTTCTACCTGCTTATGGGCTGAGATGGGGAATCGCTGAATTTTGGACTCGGCTGGTGACAAAATGTTCCAAACACACCCCATGCACAACTCCACCGGGGAAGGTGCCAGAAACGAGTTCTGTTGGTAGTTTTTACACTACCCCGGTAGGCACCTGAAAGGCACCACAAAACGTGTTCTACCTGCTTTCTGGGCTGAGATGGGGAATCGCTGAATTTTGGACTCGGCTGGTGACAAAATGTTCCAAACACACCCCATGCACAACTCCACCGGGGAAGGTGCCAGAAACGAGTTCTGTTGGTAGTTTTTACACTACCCCGGTAGGCAGCTGAAAGGCACCACAAAACTTGTTCTACCTGCTTTCTGGGCTGAGATGGGGAATCGCTGAATTTTGGACTCGGCTGGTGACAAAATGTTCCAAACACACCCCATGCACAACTCCACCGGGGAAGGTGCCAGAAACGAGTTCTGTTGGTAGTTTTTACACTACCCCGGTAGGCAGCTGAAAGGCACCACAAAAGTTTTTCTACCTGCTTTCTGGGCTGAGATGGGGATCAGCTGAATTTTGGACTCGGCTGGTGACAAAATGTTCCAAACACACCCCATGCACAACTCCACCGGGGAAGGTGCCAGAAACGAGTTCTGTTGGTAGTTTTTACACTACTCCGGTAGGCACCTGAAAGGCACCACAAAAGTTGTTGTACCTGCTTTCTGGGCTGAGATGGGGAATCGCTGAATTTTGGACTCGGCTGGTGACAAAATGTTCCAAACACAGCCCATGCACAACTCCACCGGGGAAGGTGCCAGAAACGAGTTCTGTTGGTAGTTTTTACACTACCCCGGTAGGCAGCTGAAAGGCACCACAAAACTTGTTCTACCTGCTTTCTGGGCTGAGATGGGGAATCGCTGAATTTTGGACTCGGCTGCTGACAAAATGTTCCAAACACACCCCATGCACAACTCCACCGGGGAAGGTGCCAGAAACGAGTTCTGTTGGTAGTTTTTACACTACCCCAGTAGGCACCTGAAAGGCACCACAAAACTTGTTCTACCTGCTTTCTGGGCTGAGATGGGGAACGGCTGAATTTTGGACTCGGCTGGTAACAAAATGTTCCAAACACACCCCATGCACAACTCCACCGGGGAAGGTGCCAGAAACGAGTTCTGTTGGTAGTTTTTACAGTACCCCGGTAGGCAGCTGAAAGGCACCACAAAACTTGTTCTACCTGCTTTCTGGGCTGAGATGGGGAACGGCTGAATTTTGGACTCGGCTGGTAACAAAATGTTCCAAACACACCCCATGCACAACTCCACCGGGGAAGGTGCCAGAAACGAGTTCTGTTGGTAGTTTTTACACTACCCCGGTAGGCAGCTGAAAGGCACCACAAAACTTGTTCTACCTGCTTTCTGGGCTAGAGTCTGTGAACAGCTGAGTTTTGGACTCGGCTGCTGACAAAATGTTCCAAACATACCCCATGCACAACTCCACTGGGGAAGGTGCCAGAAACGAGTTCTGTTGGTAGTTTTTACACTACCCCGGTAGGCAGCTGAAAGGCACCACAAAAGTTTTTCTACCTGCTTTCTGGGCTGAGATGGGGAATCGCTGAATTTTGGACTCGGCTGGTGACAAAATGTTCCAAACACACCCCATGCACAACTCCACTGGGGAAGGTGCCAGAAACGAGTTCCGTTGGTAGTTTTTACAGTACCCCGGTAGGCAGCTGAAAGGCACCACAAAACTTGTTCTACCTGCTTTCTGGGCTGAGATGGGGAATCGCTGAATTTTGGACTCGGCTGGTGACAAAATGTTCCAAACACACCCCATGCACAACTCCACCGGGGAAGGTGCCAGAAACGAGTTCTGTTGGTAGTCTTTACACTACCCCGGTAGGCAGCTGAAAGGCACCACAAAACTTGTTCTACCTGCTTTCTGGGCTGAGATGGGGAACGGCTGAATTTTGGACTCGGCTGGTGACAAAATGTTCCAAACACACCCCATGCACAACTCCACCGGGGAAGGTGCCAGAAACGAGTTCTGTTGGTAGTTTTTACACTACCCCGGTAGGCAGCTGAAAGGCACCACAAAACTTGTTCTACCTGCTTTCTGGGCTAGAGTCTGTGAACAGCTGAGTTTTGGACTCGGCTGCTGACAAAATGTTCCAAACATACCCCATGCACAACTCCACCGGGGAAGGTGCCAGAAACGAGTTCTGTTGGTAGTTTTTACACTACCCCGGTAGGCAGCTGAAAGGCACCACAAAAGTTTTTCTACCTGCTTTCTGGGCTGAGATGGGGAATCGCTGAATTTTGGACACGGCTGGTGACAAAATGTTCCAAACACACCCCATGCACAACTCCACCGGGGAAGGTGCCAGAAACGAGTTCTGTTGGTAGTTTTTACACTACCCCGGTAGGCAGCTGAAAGGCACCACAAAACTTGTTCTACCTGCTTATGGGCTGAGATGGGGAATCGCTGAATTTTGGACTCGGCTGGTGACAAAATGTTCCAAACACACCCCATGCACAACTCCACCGGGGAAGGTGCCAGAAACGAGTTCTGTTGGTAGTTTTTACACTACCCCGGTAGGCAGCTGAAAGGCACCACAAAACGTGTTCTACCTGCTTTCTGGGCTAGAGTCTGTGAACAGCTGAGTTTTGGACTCGGCTGCTGACAAAATGTTCCAAACATACCCCATGCACAACTCCACCGGGGAAGGTGCCAGAAACGAGTTCTGTTGGTAGTTTTTACACTACCCCGGTAGGCAGCTGAAAGGCACCACAAAAGTTTTTCTACCTGCTTTCTGGGCTGAGATGGGGAATCGCTGAATTTTGGACACGGCTGGTGACAAAATGTTCCAAACACACCCCATGCACAACTCCACCGGGGAAGGTGCCAGAAACGAGTTCTGTTGGTAGTTTTTACACTACCCCGGTAGGCAGCTGAAAGGCACCACAAAACTTGTTCTACCTGCTTATGGGCTGAGATGGGGAATCGCTGAATTTTGGACTCGGCTGGTGACAAAATGTTCCAAACACACCCCATGCACAACTCCACCGGGGAAGGTGCCAGAAACGAGTTCTGTTGGTAGTTTTTACACTACCCCGGTAGGCAGCTGAAAGGCACCACAAAACGTGTTCTACCTGCTTTCTGGGCTGAGATGGGGAATCGCTGAATTTTGGACTCGGCTGGTGACAAAATGTTCCAAACACACCCCATGCACAACTCCACCGGGGAAGGTGCCAGAAACGAGTTCTGTTGGTAGTTTTTACACTACCCCGGTAGGCAAGAGAAAGGCACCACAAAACTTGTTCTACCTGCTTTCTGGGCTGAGATGGGGAATCGCTGAATTTTGGACTCGGCTGGTGACAAAATGTTCCAAACACACCCCATGCACAACTCCACCGGGGAAGGTGCCAGAAACGAGTTCTGTTGGTAGTTTTTACACTACCCCGGTAGGCAGCTGAAAGGCACCACAAAAGTTTTTCTACCTGCTTTCTGGGCTGAGATGGGGATCAGCTGAATTTTGGACTCGGCTGGTGACAAAATGTTCCAAACACACCCCATGCACAACTCCACCGGGGAAGGTGCCAGAAACGAGTTCTGTTGGTAGTTTTTACACTACTCCGGTAGGCACCTGAAAGGCACCACAAAAGTTGTTGTACCTGCTTTCTGGGCTGAGATGGGGAATCGCTGAATTTTGGACTCGGCTGGTGACAAAATGTTCCAAACACACCCCATGCACAACTCCACCGGGGAAGGTGCCAGAAACGAGTTCTGTTGGTAGTTTTTACACTACCCCGGTAGGCAGCTGAAAGGCACCACAAAACTTGTTCTACCTGCTTTCTGGGCTGAGATGGGGAATCGCTGAATTTTGGACTCGGCTGCTGACAAAATGTTCCAAACACACCCCATGCACAACTCCACCGGGGAAGGTGCCAGAAACGAGTTCTGTTGGTAGTTTTTACACTACCCCGGTAGGCACCTGAAAGGCACCACAAAACTTGTTCTACCTGCTTTCTGGGCTGAGATGGGGAACGGCTGAATTTTGGACTCGGCTGGTAACAAAATGTTCCAAACACACCCCATGCACAACTCCACCGGGGAAGGTGCCAGAAACGAGTTCTGTTGGTAGTTTTTACAGTACCCCGGTAGGCACCTGAAAGGCACCACAAAACTTGTTCTACCTGCTTTCTGGGCTGAGATGGGGAACGGCTGAATTTTGGACTCGGCTGGTAACAAAATGTTCCAAACACACCCCATGCACAACTCCACCGGGGAAGGTGCCAGAAACGAGTTCTGTTGGTAGTTTTTACACTACCCCGGTAGGCAGCTGAAAGGCACCACAAAACTTGTTCTACCTGCTTTCTGGGCTAGAGTCTGTGAACAGCTGAGTTTTGGACTCGGCTGCTGACAAAATGTTCCAAACATACCCCATGCACAACTCCACTGGGGAAGGTGCCAGAAACGAGTTCTGTTGGTAGTTTTTACACTACCCCGGTAGGCAGCTGAAAGGCACCACAAAAGTTTTTCTACCTGCTTTCTGGGCTGAGATGGGGAATCGCTGAATTTTGGACTCGGCTGGTGACAAAATGTTCCAAACACACCCCATGCACAACTCCACTGGGGAAGGTGCCAGAAACGAGTTCCGTTGGTAGTTTTTACAGTACCCCGGTAGGCAGCTGAAAGGCACCACAAAACTTGTTCTACCTGCTTTCTGGGCTGAGATGGGGAATCGCTGAATTTTGGACTATCGGCTGCTGATAATGTTCCAAACACACCCCATGCACACCTCCACCGGGGAAGGTGCCAGAAACGAGTTCTGTTGGTAGTTTTTACACTACCCCGGTAGGCAAGAGAAAGGCACCACAAAACTTGTTCTACCTGCTTTCTGGGCTGAGATGGGGAATCGCTGAATTTTCGACTCGGCTGGTGACAAAATGTTCCAAACACACCCCATGCACACCTCCACCGGGGAAGGTGCCAGAAACGAGTTCTGTTGGTAGTTTTTACACTACCCCGGTAGGCAGCTGAAAGGCACCACAAAACTTGTTGTACCTGCTTTCTGGGCTGAGATGGGGAATCGCTGAATTTTGGACTCGGCTGCTGACAAAATGTTCCAAACACACCCCATGCACACCTCCACCGGGGAAGGTGCCAGAAACGATTTCTGTTGGTAGTTTTTACACTACCCCGGTAGGCAGCTGAAAGGCACCACAAAACTTGTTCTACCTGCTTTCTGGGCTGAGATGGGGAATCGCTGAATTTTGGACTCGGCTGCTGACAAAATGTTCCAAACACACCCCATGCACAACTCCACCGGGGAAGGTGCCAGAAACGAGTTCTGTTGGTAGTTTTTACACTACCCCGGTAGGCAGCTGAAAGGCACCACAAAACTTGTTCTACCTGCTTTCTGGGCTGAGATGGGGAATCGCTGACTTTTGGACTCGGCTGGTGACAAAATGTTCCAAACACACCCCATGCACACCTCCACCGGGGAAGGTGCCAGAAACGAGTTCTGTTGGTAGTTTTTACACTACCCCGGTAGGCAGCTGAAAGGCACCACAAAACTTGTTCTACCTGCTTTCTGGGCTGAGATGGGGAATCGCTGAATTTTGGACTCGGCTGCTGACAAAATGTTCCAAACACACCCCATGCACACCTCCACCGGGGAAGGTGCCAGAAAGGAGTTCTGTTGGTAGTTTTTACACTACCCCGGTAGGCAGCTGAAAGGCACCACAAAACTTGTTCTACCTGCTTTCAGGGCTGAGATGGGGAATCGCTGACTTTTGGACTCGGCTGGTGACAAAATGTTCCAAACACACCCCATGCACACCTCCACCGGGGAAGGTGCCAGAAACGAGTTCTGTTGGTAGTTTTTACACTACCCCGGTAGGCAGCTGAAAGGCACCACAAAACTTGTTCTACCTGCTTTCTGGGCTGAGATGGGGAATCGCTGAATTTTGGACTCGGCTGCTGACAAAATGTTCCAAACACACCCCATGCACACCTCCACCGGGGAAGGTGCCAGAAAGGAGTTCTGTTGGTAGTTTTTACACTACCCCGGTAGGCAGCTGAAAGGCACCAACAAAAAACTTGTTCTACCTGCTTTCTGGGCTGAGATGGGGAATCGCTGACTTTTGGACTCGGCTGGTGACAAAATGTTCCAAACACACCCCATGCACACCTCCACCGGGGAAGGTGCCAGAAACGAGTTCTGTTGGTAGTTTTTACACTACCCCGGTAGGCAGCTGAAAGGCACCACAAAACTTGTTCTACCTGCTTTCTGGGCTGAGATGGGGAATCGCTGAATTTTGGACTCGGCTGCTGACAAAATGTTCCAAACACACCCCATGCACACCTCCACCGGGGAAGGTGCCAGAAAGGAGTTCTGTTGGTAGTTTTTTACACTACCCCGGTAGGCAGCTGAAAGGCACCACAAAACTTGTTCTACCTGCTTTCTGGGCTGAGATGGGGAATCGCTGAATTTTGGACTCGGCTGGTGACAAAATGTTCCAAACACACCCCATGCACAACTCCACCGGGGAAGGTGCCAGAAAGGAGTTCTTTTGGTAGTTTTTTACACTACCCCGGTAGGCAGCTGAAAGGCACCACAAAACTTGTTCTACCTGCTTTCTGGGCTGAGATGGGGAATCGCTGAATTTTGGACTCGGCTGGTGACAAAATGTTCCAAACACACCCCATGCACACCTCCACCGGGGAAGGTGCCAGAAACGAGTTCTGTTGGTAGTTTTTACACTACCCCGGTAGGCAAGAGAAAGGCACCACAAAACTTGTTCTACCTGCTTTCTGGGCTGAGATGGGGAACGGCTGAATTTTGGACTCGGCTGGTAACAAAATGTTCCAAACACACCCCATGCACAACTCCACCGGGGAAGGTGCCAGAAACGAGTTCTGTTGGTAGTTTTTACACTACCCCGGTAGGCAGCTGAAAGGCACCACAAAACTTGTTCTACCTGCTTTCTGGGCTGAGATGGGGAATCGCTGAATTTTGGACTCGGCTGGTGACAAAATGTTCCAAACACACCCCATGCACAACTCCACCGGGGAAGGTGCCAGAAACGAGTTCTGTTGGTAGTTTTTACACTACCCCGGTAGGCAGCTGAAAGGCACCACAAAACTTGTTCTACCTGCTTTCTGGGCTGAGATGGGGAATCGCTGAATTTTGGACTCGGCTGGTGACAAAATGTTCCAAACACACCCCATGCACAACTCCACCGGGGAAGGTGCCAGAAACGAGTTCTGTTGGTAGTTTTTACACTACCCCGGTAGGCAGCTGAAAGGCACCACAAAACTTGTTCTACCTGCTTTCTGGGCTGAGATGGGGAATCGCTGAATTTTGGACTCGGCTGGTGACAAAATGTTCCAAACACACCCCATGCACACCTCCACCGGGGAAGGTGCCAGAAACGAGTTCTGTTGGTAGTTTTTACACTACCCCGGTAGGCAGCTGAAAGGCACCACAAAACTTGTTCTACCTGCTTTCTGGGCTGAGATGGGGAATCGCTGAATTTTGGACTCGGCTGGTGACAAAATGTTCCAAACACACCCCATGCACAGCTCCACCGGGGAAGGTGCCAGAAAGGAGTTCTGTTGGTAGTTTTTACACTACCCCGGTAGGCAGCTGAAAGGCACCATAAAACCGGTTCTACCTGCTTTCTGGGCTGAGATGGGGAATCGCTGAATTTTGGACTCGGCTGGTGACAAAATGTTCCAAACACACCCCATGCACACCTCCACCGGGGAAGGTGCCAGAAACGAGTTCTGTTGGTAGTTTTTACACTACCCCGGTAGGCAGCTGAAAGGCACCACAAAACTTGTTCTACCTGCTTTCTGGGCTGAGATGGGGAATCGCTGAATTTTGGACTCGGCTGGTGACAAAATGTTCCAAACACACCCCATGCACACCTCCACCGGGGAAGGTGCCAGAAACGAGTTCTGTTGGTAGTTTTTACACTACCCCGGTAGGCAGCTGAAAGGCACCATAAAACCGGTTCTACCTGCTTTCTGGGCTGAGATGGGGAATCGCTGAATTTTGGACTCGGCTGGTGACAAAATGTTCCAAACACACCCCATCCACACCTCCACCGGGGAAGGTGCCAGAAAGGAGTTCTGTTGGTAGTTTTTACACTACCCCGGTAGGCAGCTGAAAGGCACCATAAAACCGGTTCTACCTGCTTTCTGGGCTGAGATGGGGAATCGCTGAATTTTGGACTCGGCTGGTGACAAAATGTTCCAAACACACCCCATGCACAACTCCACCGGGGAAGGTGCCAGAAACGAGTTCTGTTGGTAGTTTTTACACTACCCCGGTAGGCAGCTGAAAGGCACCACAAAACTTGTTCTACCTGCTTTCTGGGCTGAGATGGGGAATCGCTGAATTTTGGACTCGGCTGGTGACAAAATGTTCCAAACACACCCCATGCACACCTCCACCGGGGAAGGTGCCAGAAACGATTTCTGTTGGTAGTTTTTTACACTACCCCGGTAGGCAGCTGAAAGGCACCACAAAACTTGTTCTACCTGCTTTCTGGGCTGAGATGGGGAATCGCTGAATTTTGGACTCGGCTGCTGACAAAATGTTCCAAACACACCCCATGCACACCTCCACCGGGGAAGGTGCCAGAAACGAGTTTCTGTTGGTAGTTTTTACACTACCCCGGTAGGCAGCTGAAAGGCACCACAAAACTTGTTCTACCTGCTTTCTGGGCTGAGATGGGGAATCGCTGAATTTTGGACTCGGCTGCTGACAAAATGTTCCAAACACACCCCATGCACACCTCCACCGGGGAAGGTGCCAGAAAGGAGTTCTGTTGGTAGTTTTTTACACTACCCCGGTAGGCAGCTGAAAGGCACCATAAAACCGGTTCTACCTGCTTTCTGGGCTGAGATGGGGGAATCGCTGAATTTTGGACTCGGCTGGTGACAAAATGTTCCAAACACACCCCATGCACACCTCCACCGGGGAAGGTGCCAGAAACGAGTTCTGTTGGTAGTTTTTACACTACCCCGGTAGGCAGCTGAAAGGCACCACAAAAACTTGTTCTACCTGCTTTCTGGGCTGAGATGGGGAATCGCTGAATTTTGGACTCGGCTGGTGACAAAATGTTCCAAACACACCCCATGCACAACTCCACCGGGGAAGGTGCCAGAAAGGAGTTCTGTTGGTAGTTTTTACACTACCCCGGTAGGCAGCTGAAAGGCACCACAAAACTTGTTCTACCTGCTTTCTGGGCTGAGATGGGGAATCGCTGAATTTTGGACTCGGCTGCTGACAAAATGTTCCAAACACACCCCATGCACACCTCCACCGGGGAAGGTGCCAGAAACGAGTTCTGTTGGTAGTTTTTACACTACCCCGGTAGGCAGCTGAAAGGCACCACAAAACTTGTTCTACCTGCTTTCTGGGCTGAGATGGGGAATCGCTGAATTTTGGACTCGGCTGGTGACAAAATGTTCCAAACACACCCCATGCACAACTCCACCGGGGAAGGTGCCAGAAACGAGTTCTGTTGGTAGTTTTTACACTACCCCCGTAGGCAGCTGAAAGGCACCACAAAACTTGTTCTACCTGCTTTCTGGGCTGAGATGGGGAATCGCTGAATTTTGGACTCGGCTGGTGACAAAATGTTCCAAACACACCCCATGCACAACTCCACCGGGGAAGGTGCCAGAAACGAGTTCTGTTGGTAGTTTTTACACTACCCCGGTAGGCAAGAGAAAGGCACCACAAAACTTGTTCTACCTGCTTTCTGGGCTGAGATGGAGAATCGCTGAATTTTGGACTCGGCTGGTGACAAAATGTTCCAAACACACCCCATGCACACCTCCACCGGGGAAGGTGCCAGAAACGAGTTCTGTTGGTAGTTTTTACACTACCCCGGTAGGCAGCTGAAAGGCACCACAAAACTTGTTCTACCTGCTTTCTGGGCTGAGATGGGGAATCGCTGAATTTTGGACTCGGCTGGTGACAAAATGTTCCAAACACACCCCATGCACAACTCCACCGGGGAAGGTGCCAGAAACGAGTTCTGTTGGTAGTTTTTACACTACCCCGGTAGGCAGCTGAAAGGCACCACAAAACTTGTTCTACCTGCTTTCTGGGCTGAGATGGGGAATCGCTGAATTTTGGACTCGGCTGGTGACAAAATGTTCCAAACACACCCCATGCACAACTCCACCGGGGAAGGTGCCAGAAACGAGTTCTGTTGGTAGTTTTTACACTACCCCGGTAGGCAAGAGAAAGGCACCACAAAACTTGTTCTACCTGCTTTCTGGGCTGAGATGGGGGAATCGCTGAATTTTGGACTCGGCTGGTGACAAAATGTTCCAAACACACCCCATGCACAACTCCACCGGGGAAGGTGCCAGAAAACGAGTTCTGTTGGTAGTTTTTACACTACCCCGGTAGGCAGCTGAAAGGCACCACAAAACTTGTTCTACCTGCTTTCTGGGCTGAGATGGGGAATCGCTGAATTTTGGACTCGGCTGGTGACAAAATGTTCCAAACACACCCCATGCACACCTCCACCGGGGAAGGTGCCAGAAACGATTTCTGTTGGTAGTTTTTACACTACCCCGGTAGGCAGCTGAAAGGCACCACAAAACTTGTTCTACCTGCTTTCTGGGCTGAGATGGGGAATCGCTGAATTTTGGACTCGGCTGCTGACAAAATGTTCCAAACACACCCCATGCACACCTCCACCGGGGAAGGTGCCAGAAACGAGTTCTGTTGGTAGTTTTTTACACTACCCCGGTAGGCAGCTGAAAGGCACCACAAAACTTGTTCTACCTGCTTTCTGGGCTGAGATGGGGAATCGCTGAATTTTGGACTCGGCTGCTGACAAAATGTTCCAAACACACCCCATGCACACCTCCACCGGGGAAGGTGCCAGAAAGGAGTTCTGTTGGTAGTTTTTACACTACCCCGGTAGGCAGCTGAAAGGCACCATAAAACCGGTTCTACCTGCTTTCTGGGCTGAGATGGGGAATCGCTGAATTTTGGACTCGGCTGGTGACAAAATGTTCCAAACACACCCCATGCACACCTCCACCGGGGAAGGTGCCAGAAACGAGTTCTGTTGGTAGTTTTTACACTACCGGTAGGCAGCTGAAAGGCACCACAAAAACTTGTTCTACCTGCTTTCTGGGCTGAGATGGGGAATCGCTGAATTTTCGACTCGGCTGGTGACAAAATGTTCCAAACACACCCCATGCACAACTCCACCGGGGAAGGTGCCAGAAACGAGTTCTGTTGGTAGTTTTTACACTACCCCGGTAGGCAGCTGAAAGGCACCACAAAACTTGTTCTACCTGCTTTCTGGGCTGAGATGGGGAATCGCTGAATTTTGGACTCGGCTGCTGACAAAATGTTCCAAACACACCCCATGCACACCTCCACCGGGGAAGGTGCCAGAAACGAGTTCTGTTGGTAGTTTTTACACTACCCCGGTAGGCAGCTGAAAGGCACCACAAAACTTGTTCTACCTGCTTTCTGGGCTGAGATGGGGAATCGCTGAATTTTGGACTCGGCTGGTGACAAAATGTTCCAAACACACCCCATGCACAACTCCACCGGGGAAGGTGCCAGAAACGAGTTCTGTTGGTAGTTTTTACACTACCCCGGTAGGCAGCTGAAAGGCACCACAAAACTTGTTCTACCTGCTTTCTGGGCTGAGATGGGGAATCGCTGAATTTTGGACTCGGCTGGTGACAAAATGTTCCAAACACACCCCATGCACAACTCCACCGGGGAAGGTGCCAGAAACGAGTTCTGTTGGTAGTTTTTACACTACCCCGGTAGGCAAGAGAAAGGCACCACAAAACTTGTTCTACCTGCTTTCTGGGCTGAGATGGAGAATCGCTGAATTTTGGACTCGGCTGGTGACAAAATGTTCCAAACACACCCCATGCACACCTCCACCGGGGAAGGTGCCAGAAACGAGTTCTGTTGGTAGTTTTTACACTACCCCGGTAGGCAGCTGAAAGGCACCACAAAACTTGTTCTACCTGCTTTCTGGGCTGAGATGGGGAATCGCTGAATTTTGGACTCGGCTGGTGACAAAATGTTCCAAAACACACCCCATGCACAACTCCACCGGGGAAGGTGCCAGAAACGAGTTCTGTTGGTAGTTTTTTACACTACCCCGGTAGGCAGCTGAAAGGCACCACAAAACTTGTTCTACCTGCTTTCTGGGCTGAGATGGGGAATCGCTGAATTTTGGACTCGGCTGGTGACAAAATGTTCCAAACACACCCCATGCACAACTCCACCGGGGAAGGTGCCAGAAACGAGTTCTGTTGGTAGTTTTTACACTACCCCGGTAGGCAGCTGAAAGGCACCACAAAACTTGTTCTACCTGCTTTCTGGGCTGAGATGGGGAATAGCTGAATTTTGGACTCGGCTGGTGACAAAATGTTCCAAACACACCCCATGCACAACTCCACCGGGGAAGGTGCCAGAAACGAGTTCTGTTGGTAGTTTTTACACTACCCCGGTAGGCAGCTGAAAGGTACCACAAAACTTGTTCTACCTGCTTTCTGGGCTGAGATGGGGAATCGCTGAATTTTGGACTCGGCTGGTGACAAAATGTTCCAAACACACCCCATGCACAACTCCACCGGGGAAGGTGCCAGAATCGAGTTCCGTTGGTAGTTTTTACACTACCCCGGTAGGCAAGAGAAAGGCACCACAAAACTTGTTCTACCTGCTTTCTGGGCTGAGATGGGGAATCGCTGAATTTTGGACTCGGCTGGTGACAAAATGTTCCAAACACACCCCATGCACAACTCCACCGGGGAAGGTGCCAGAAACGAGTTCTGTTGGTAGTTTTTACACTACCCCGGTAGGCAGCTGAAAGGCACCACAAAACTTGTTCTACCTGCTTTCTGGGCTGAGATGGGGAATCGCTGAATTTTGGACTCGGCTGGTGACAAAATGTTCCAAACACACCCCATGCACAACTCCACCGGGGAAGGTGCCAGAAAGGAGTTCTGTTGGTAGTTTTTACACTACCCCGGTAGGCAGCTGAAAGGCACCACAAAACTTGTTCTACCTGCTTTCTGGGCTGAGATGGGGAATCGCTGAATTTTGGACTCGGCTGGTGACAAAATGTTCCAAACACACCCCATGCACACCTCCACCGGGGAAGGTGCCAGAAACGAGTTCTGTTGGTAGTTTTTACACTACCCCGGTAGGCAGCTGAAAGGCACCACAAAACTTGTTCTACCTGCTTTCTGGGCTGAGATGGGGAATCGCTGAATTTTGGACTCGGCTGGTGACAAAATGTTCCAAACACACCCCATGCACACCTCCACCGGGGAAGGTGCCAGAAACGAGTTTCTGTTGGTAGTTTTTACACTACCCCGGTAGGCAGCTGAAAGGCACCACAAAACTTGTTCTACCTGCTTTCTGGGCTGAGATGGGGAATCGCTGAATTTTGGACTCGGCTGGTGACAAAATGTTCCAAACACACCCCATGCACAACTCCACCGGGGAAGGTGCCAGAAACGAGTTCTGTTGGTAGTTTTTACACTACCCCGGTAGGCAGCTGAAAGGCACCACAAAACTTGTTCTACCTGCTTTCTGGGCTGAGATGGGGAATCGCTGAATTTTGGACTCGGCTGGTGACAAATGTTCCAAACACACCCCATGCACAACTCCACCGGGGAAGGTGCCAGAAACGAGTTCTGTTGGTAGTTTTTACACTACCCCGGTAGGCAGCTGAAAGGCACCACAAAACTTGTTCTACCTGCTTTCTGGGCTGAGATGGGGAATCGCTGAATTTTGGACTCGGCTGGTGACAAAATGTTCCAAACACACCCCATGCACAACTCCACCGGGGAAGGTGCCAGAATCGAGTTCCGTTGGTAGTTTTTTACACTACCCCGGTAGGCAAGAGAAAGGCACCACAAAACTTGTTCTACCTGCTTTCTGGGCTGAGATGGGGAATCGCTGAATTTTGGACTCGGCTGGTGACAAAATGTTCCAAACACACCCCATGCACAACTCCACCGGGGAAGGTGCCAGAAACGAGTTCTGTTGGTAGTTTTTACACTACCCCGGTAGGCAGCTGAAAGGCACCACAAAACTTGTTCTACCTGCTTTCTGGGCTGAGATGGGGAATCGCTGAATTTTGGACTTGGCTGGTGACAAAATGTTCCAAACACACCCCATGCACAACTCCACCGGGGAAGGTGCCAGAATCGAGTTCCGTTGGTAGTTTTTACACTACCCCGGTAGGCAGCTGAAAGGCACCACAAAACTTGTTCTACCTGCTTTCTGGGCTGAGATGGGGAATCGCTGAATTTTGGACTCGGCTGGTGACAAAATGTTCCAAACACACCCCATGCACAACTCCACCGGGGAAGGTGCCAGAAACGAGTTCTGTTGGTAGTTTTTACACTACCCCGGTAGGCAGCTGAAAGGCACCACAAAACTTGTTCTACCTGCTTTCTGGGCTGAGATGGGGAATCGCTGAATTTTGGACTCGGCTGGTGACAAAATGTTCCAAACACACCCCATGCACAACTCCACCGGGGAAGGTGCCAGAAACGAGTTCTGTTGGTAGTTTTTACACTACCCCGGTAGGCAGCTGAAAGGCACCACAAAACTTGTTCTACCTGCTTTCTGGGCTGAGATGGGGAATCGCTGAATTTTGGACTCGGCTGGTGACAAAATGTTCCAAACACACCCCATGCACAACTCCACCGGGGAAGGTGCCAGAAACGAGTTCTGTTGGTAGTTTTTACACTACCCCGGTAGGCAGCTGAAAGGCACCACAAAACTTGTTCTACCTGCTTTCTGGGCTGAGATGGGGAATCGCTGAATTTTGGACTCGGCTGGTGACAAAATGTTCCAAACACACCCCATGCACAACTCCACCGGGGAAGGTGCCAGAAACGAGTTCTGTTGGTAGTTTTTACACTACCCCGGTAGGCAGCTGAAAGGCACCACAAAACTTGTTCTACCTGCTTTCTGGGCTGAGATGGGGAATCGCTGAATTTTGGACTCGGCTGGTGACAAAATGTTCCAAACACACCCCATGCACAACTCCACCGGGGAAGGTGCCAGAAACGAGTTCTGTTGGTAGTTTTTACACTACCCCGGTAGGCAGCTGAAAGGCACCACAAAACTTGTTCTACCTGCTTTCTGGGCTGAGATGGGGAATCGCTGAATTTTGGACTCGGCTGGTGACAAAATGTTCCAAACACACCCCATGCACACCTCCACCGGGGAAGGTGCCAGAAACGAGTTCTGTTGGTAGTTTTTACACTACCCCGGTAGGCAGCTGAAAGGCACCACAAAACTTGTTCTACCTGCTTTCTGGGCTGAGATGGGGAATCGCTGAATTTTGGACTCGGCTGGTGACAAAATGTTCCAAACACACCCCATGCACAACTCCACCGGGGAAGGTGCCAGAAAGGAGTTCTGTTGGTAGTTTTTACACTACCCCGGTAGGCAGCTGAAAGGCACCACAAAACTTGTTCTACCTGCTTTCTGGGCTGAGATGGGGAATCGCTGAATTTTGGACTCGGCTGCTGACAAAATGTTCCAAACACACCCCATGCACACCTCCACCGGGGAAGGTGCCAGAAACGAGTTCTGTTGGTAGTTTTTACACTACCCCGGTAGGCAGCTGAAAGGCACCACAAAACTTGTTCTACCTGCTTTCTGGGCTGAGATGGAGAATCGCTGAATTTTGGACTCGGCTGGTGACAAAATGTTCCAAACACACCCCATGCACACCTCCACCGGGGAAGGTGCCAGAAACGAGTTCTGTTGGTAGTTTTTACACTACCCCGGTAGGCAGCTGAAAGGCACCACAAAACTTGTTCTACCTGCTTTCTGGGCTGAGATGGGGAATCGCTGAATTTTGGACTCGGCTGGTGACAAAATGTTCCAAACACACCCCATGCACAACTCCACCGGGGAAGGTGCCAGAAACGAGTTCTGTTGGTAGTTTTTACACTACCCCGGTAGGCAGCTGAAAGGCACCACAAAAACTTGTTCTACCTGCTTTCTGGGCTGAGATGGGGAATCGCTGAATTTTGGACTCGGCTGCTGACAAAATGTTCCAAACACACCCCATGCACAACTCCACCGGGGAAGGTGCCAGAAACGAGTTCTGTTGGTAGTTTTTACACTACCCCGGTAGGCAGCTGAAAGGCACCACAAAACTTGTTGTACCTGCTTTCTGGGCTGAGATGGGGAATAGCTGAATTTTGGACTCGGCTGGTGACAAAATGTTCCAAACACACCCCATGCACAACTCCACCGGGGAAGGTGCCAGAAACGAGTTCTGTTGGTAGTTTTTACACTACCCCGGTAGGCAGCTGAAAGGTACCACAAAACTTGTTCTACCTGCTTTCTGGGCTGAGATGGGGAATCGCTGAATTTTGGACTCGGCTGGTGACAAAATGTTCCAAACACACCCCATGCACAACTCCACCGGGGAAGGTGCCAGAATCGAGTTCCGTTGGTAGTTTTTACACTACCCCGGTAGGCAAGAGAAAGGCACCACAAAACTTGTTCTACCTGCTTTCTGGGCTGAGATGGGGAATCGCTGAATTTTCGACTCGGCTGGTGACAAAATGTTCCAAACACACCCCATGCACAACTCCACCGGGGAAGGTGCCAGAAACGAGTTCTGTTGGTAGTTTTTACACTACCCCGGTAGGCAGCTGAAAGGCACCACAAAACTTGTTCTACCTGCTTTCTGGGCTGAGATGGGGAATCGCTGAATTTTGGACTCGGCTGGTGACAAAATGTTCCAAACACACCCCATGCACAACTCCACCGGGGAAGGTGCCAGAAAGGAGTTCTGTTGGTAGTTTTTACACTACCCCGGTAGGCAGCTGAAAGGCACCACAAAACTTGTTCTACCTGCTTTCTGGGCTGAGATGGGGAATCGCTGAATTTTGGACTCGGCTGGTGACAAAATGTTCCAAACACACCCCATGCACAACTCCACCGGGGAAGGTGCCAGAAACGAGTTCTGTTGGTAGTTTTTACACTACCCCGGTAGGCAGCTGAAAGGCACCACAAAACTTGTTCTACCTGCTTTCTGGGCTGAGATGGGGAATCGCTGAATTTTGGACTCGGCTGGTGACAAAATGTTCCAAACACACCCCATGCACACCTCCACCGGGGAAGGTGCCAGAAACGAGTTCTGTTGGTAGTTTTTACACTACCCCGGTAGGCAGCTGAAAGGCACCACAAAACTTGTTCTACCTGCTTTCTGGGCTGAGATGGGGAATCGCTGAATTTTGGACTCGGCTGGTGACAAAATGTTCCAAACACACCCCATGCACAACTCCACCGGGGAAGGTGCCAGAAACGAGTTCTGTTGGTAGTTTTTACACTACCCCGGTAGGCAGCTGAAAGGCACCACAAAACTTGTTCTACCTGCTTTCTGGGCTGAGATGGGGAATCGCTGAATTTTGGACTCGGCTGGTGACAAAATGTTCCAAACACACCCCATGCACAACTCCACCGGGGAAGGTGCCAGAATCGAGTTCCATTGGCAGTTTTTACACTACCCCGGTAGGCAAGAGAAAGGCACCACAAAATTTGTTCTACCTGCTTTCTGGGCTGAGATGGGGAATCGCTGAATTTTGGACTCGGCTGGTGACAAAATGTTCCAAACACACCCCATGCACAACTCCACCGGGGAAGGTGCCAGAAACGAGTTCTGTTGGTAGTTTTTACACTACCCCGGTAGGCAGCTGAAAGGCACCACAAAACTTGTTCTACCTGCTTTCTGGGCTGAGATGGGGAATCGCTGAATTTTGGACTTGGCTGGTGACAAAATGTTCCAAACACACCCCATGCACAACTCCACCGGGGAAGGTGCCAGAAACGAGTTCTGTTGGTAGTTTTTACACTACCCCGGTAGGCAGCTGAAAGGCACCACAAAACTTGTTCTACCTGCTTTCTGGGCTGAGATGGGGAATCACTGAATTTTGGACTCGGCTGGTGACAAAATGTTCCAAACACACCCCATGCACAACTCCACCGGGGAAGGTGCCAGAATCGAGTTCCGTTGGTAGTTTTTACACTACCCCGGTAGGCAAGAGAAAGGCACCACAAAACTTGTTCTACCTGCTTTCTGGGCTGAGATGGGGAATCGCTGAATTTTGGACTCGGCTGGTGACAAAATGTTCCAAACACACCCCATGCACACCTCCACCGGGGAAGGTGCCAGAAACGAGTTCTGTTGGTAGTTTTTACACTACCCCGGTAGGCAGCTGAAAGGCACCACAAAACTTGTTCTACCTGCTTTCTGGGCTGAGATGGGGAATCGCTGAATTTTGGACTCGGCTGGTGACAAAATGTTCCAAACACACCCCATGCACAACTCCACCGGGGAAGGTGCCAGAAACGAGTTCTGTTGGTAGTTTTTACACTACCCCGGTAGGCAGCTGAAAGGCACCACAAAACTTGTTCTACCTGCTTTCTGGGCTGAGATGGGGAATCGCTGAATTTTGGACTCGGCTGGTGACAAAATGTTCCAAACACACCCCATGCACAACTCCACCGGGGAAGGTGCCAGAAACGAGTTCTGTTGGTAGTTTTTACACTACCCCGGTAGGCAGCTGAAAGGCACCACAAAACTTGTTCTACCTGCTTTCTGGGCTGAGATGGGGAATCGCTGAATTTTGGACTCGGCTGGTGACAAAATGTTCCAAACACACCCCATGCACACCTCCACCGGGGAAGGTGCCAGAAACGAGTTCTGTTGGTAGTTTTTACACTACCCCGGTAGGCAGCTGAAAGGCACCACAAAACTTGTTCTACCTGCTTTCTGGGCTGAGATGGGGAATCGCTGAATTTTGGACTCGGCTGGTGACAAAATGTTCCAAACACACCCCATGCACAACTCCACCGGGGAAGGTGCCAGAAACGAGTTCTGTTGGTAGTTTTTACACTACCCCGGTAGGCAAGAGAAAGGCACCACAAAACTTGTTCTACCTGCTTTCTGGGCTGAGATGGGGAATCGCTGAATTTTGGACTCGGCTGCTGACAAAATGTTCCAAACACACCCCATGCACAACTCCACCGGGGAAGGTGCCAGAAACGAGTTCTGTTGGTAGTTTTTACACTACCCCGGTAGGCAGCTGAAAGGCACCACAAAACTTGTTCTACCTGCTTTCTGGGCTGAGATGGGGAATCGCTGAATTTTGGACTCGGCTGGTGACAAAATGTTCCAAACACACCCCATGCACAACTCCACCGGGGAAGGTGCCAGAAACGAGTTCTGTTGGTAGTTTTTACACTACCCCGGTAGGCAGCTGAAAGGCACCACAAAACTTGTTCTACCTGCTTTCTGGGCTGAGATGGGGAATCGCTGAATTTTGGACTCGGCTGGTGACAAAATGTTCCAAACACACCCCATGCACAACTCCACCGGGGAAGGTGCCAGAAACGAGTTCTGTTGGTAGTTTTTACACTACCCCGGTAGGCAAGAGAAAGGCACCACAAAACTTGTTGTACCTGCTTTCTGGGCTGAGATGGAGAATCGCTGAATTTTGGACTCGGCTGGTGACAAAATGTTCCAAACACACCCCATGCACACCTCCACCGGGGAAGGTGCCAGAAACGAGTTCTGTTGGTAGTTTTTACACTACCCCGGTAGGCAGCTGAAAGGCACCACAAAACTTGTTCTACCTGCTTTCTGGGCTGAGATGGGGAATCGCTGAATTTTGGACTCGGCTGGTGACAAAATGTTCCAAACACACCCCATGCACAACTCCACCGGGGAAGGTGCCAGAAACGAGTTCTGTTGGTAGTTTTTACACTACCCCGGTAGGCAGCTGAAAGGCACCACAAAACTTGTTCTACCTGCTTTCTGGGCTGAGATGGGGAATCGCTGAATTTTGGACTCGGCTGGTGACAAAATGTTCCAAACACACCCCATGCACAACTCCACCGGGGAAGGTGCCAGAAACGAGTTCTGTTGGTAGTTTTTACACTACCCCGGTAGGCAAGAGAAAGGCACCACAAAACTTGTTCTACCTGCTTTCTGGGCTGAGATGGGGAATCGCTGAATTTTGGACTCGGCTGCTGACAAAATGTTCCAAACACACCCCATGCACACCTCCACCGGGGAAGGTGCCAGAAACGAGTTCTGTTGGTAGTTTTTACACTACCCCGGTAGGCAGCTGAAAGGCACCACAAAACTTGTTCTACCTGCTTTCTGGGCTGAGATGGGGAATCGCTGAATTTTGGACTCGGCTGGTGACAAAATGTTCGAAACACACCCCATGCACAACTCCACCGGGGAAGGTGCCAGAAACGAGTTCTGTTGGTAGTTTTTACACTACCCCGGTAGGCAGCTGAAAGGCACCACAAAACTTGTTGTACCTGCTTTCTGGGCTGAGATGGGGAATCGCTGAATTTTGGACTCGGCTGGTGACAAAATGTTCGAAACACACCCCATGCACAACTCCACCGGGGAAGGTGCCAGAAACGAGTTCTGTTGGTAGTTTTTACACTACCCCGGTAGGCAGCTGAAAGGCACCACAAAACTTGTTCTACCTGCTTTCTGGGCTGAGATGGGGAATCGCTGAATTTTGGACTCGGCTGGTGACAAAATGTTCCAAACACACCCCATGCACAACTCCACCGGGGAAGGTGCCAGAAACGAGTTCTGTTGGTAGTTTTTACACTACCCCGGTAGGCAGCTGAAAGGCACCACAAAACTTGTTCTACCTGCTTTCTGGGCTGAGATGGGGAATCGCTGAATTTTGGACTCGGCTGCTGACAAAATGTTCCAAACACACCCCATGCACAACTCCACCGGGGAAGGTGCCAGAAACGAGTTCTGTTGGTAGTTTTTACACTACCCCGGTAGGCAGCTGAAAGGCACCACAAAACTTGTTCTACCTGCTTTCTGGGCTGAGATGGGGAATCGCTGAATTTTGGACTCGGCTGGTGACAAAATGTTCCAAACACACCCCATGCACAACTCCACCGGGGAAGGTGCCAGAAACGAGTTCTGTTGGTAGTTTTTACACTACCCCGGTAGGCAGCTGAAAGGCACCACAAAACTTGTTCTACCTGCTTTCTGGGCTGAGATGGGGAATCGCTGAATTTTGGACTCGGCTGGTGACAAAATGTTCCAAACACACCCCATGCACAACTCCACCGGGGAAGGTGCCAGAAACGAGTTCTGTTGGTAGTTTTTACACTACCCCGGTAGGCAGCTGAAAGGCACCACAAAACTTGTTCTACCTGCTTTCTGGGCTGAGATGGGGAATCGCTGAATTTTGGACTCGGCTGGTGACAAAATGTTCCAAACACACCCCATGCACAACTCCACCGGGGAAGGTGCCAGAAACGAGTTCTGTTGGTAGTTTTTACACTACCCCGGTAGGCAGCTGAAAGGCACCACAAAACTTGTTCTACCTGCTTTCTGGGCTGAGATGGGGAATCGCTGAATTTTGGACTCGGCTGGTGACAAAATGTTCCAAACACACCCCATGCACACCTCCACCGGGGAAGGTGCCAGAAACGAGTTCTGTTGGTAGTTTTTACACTACCCCGGTAGGCAGCTGAAAGGCACCACAAAACTTGTTCTACCTGCTTTCTGGGCTGAGATGGGGAATCGCTGAATTTTGGACTCGGCTGGTGACAAAATGTTCGAAACACACCCCATGCACAACTCCACCGGGGAAGGTGCCAGAAACGAGTTCTGTTGGTAGTTTTTACACTACCCCGGTAGGCAGCTGAAAGGCACCACAAAACTTGTTCTACCTGCTTTCTGGGCTGAGATGGGGAATCGCTGAATTTTGGACTCGGCTGCTGACAAAATGTTCCAAACACACCCCATGCACAACTCCACCGGGGAAGGTGCCAGAAACGAGTTCTGTTGGTAGTTTTTACACTACCCCGGTAGGCAGCTGAAAGGCACCACAAAACTTGTTCTACCTGCTTTCTGGGCTGAGATGGGGAATCGCTGAATTTTGGACTCGGCTGGTGACAAAATGTTCCAAACACACCCCATGCACAACTCCACCGGGGAAGGTGCCAGAAACGAGTTCTGTTGGTAGTTTTTACACTACCCCGGTAGGCAGCTGAAAGGCACCACAAAACTTGTTCTACCTGCTTTCTGGGCTGAGATGGGGAATCGCTGAATTTTGGACTCGGCTGGTGACAAAATGTTCCAAACACACCCCATGCACAACTCCACCGGGGAAGGTGCCAGAAACGAGTTCTGTTGGTAGTTTTTACACTACCCCGGTAGGCAAGAGAAAGGCACCACAAAACTTGTTGTACCTGCTTTCTGGGCTGAGATGGAGAATTGCTGAATTTTGGACTCGGCTGGTGACAAAATGTTCCAAACACACCCCATGCACAACTCCACCGGGGAAGGTGCCAGAAACGAGTTCTGTTGGTAGTTTTTACACTACCCCGGTAGGCAGCTGAAAGGCACCACAAAACTTGTTCTACCTGCTTTCTGGGCTGAGATGGGGAATCGCTGAATTTTGGACTCGGCTGGTGACAAAATGTTCGAAACACACCCCATGCACAACTCCACCGGGGAAGGTGCCAGAAACGAGTTCTGTTGGTAGTTTTTACACTACCCCGGTAGGCAGCTGAAAGGCACCACAAAACTTGTTCTACCTGCTTTCTGGGCTGAGATGGGGAATCGCTGAATTTTGGACTCGGCTGGTGACAAAATGTTCCAAACACACCCCATGCACAACTCCACCGGGGAAGGTGCCAGAAACGAGTTCTGTTGGTAGTTTTTACACTACCCCGGTAGGCAAGAGAAAGGCACCACAAAACTTGTTCTACCTGCTTTCTGGGCTGAGATGGGGAATCGCTGAATTTTGGACTCGGCTGGTGACAAAATGTTCCAAACACACCCCATGCACACCTCCACCGGGGAAGGTGCCAGAAACGAGTTCTGTTGGTAGTTTTTACACTACCCCGGTAGGCAGCTGAAAGGCACCACAAAACTTGTTCTACCTGCTTTCTGGGCTGAGATGGGGAATCGCTGAATTTTGGACTCGGCTGGTGACAAAATGTTCGAAACACACCCCATGCACAACTCCACCGGGGAAGGTGCCAGAAACGAGTTCTGTTGGTAGTTTTTACACTACCCCGGTAGGCAGCTGAAAGGCACCACAAAAGTTTTTCTACCTGCTTTCTCGGCTGAGATGGGGACTCGCTGAATTTTGGACTCGGCTGGTGACAAAATGTTCCAAACACACCCCATGCACAACTCCACCGGGGAAGGTGCCAGAAACGAGTTCTGTTGGTAGTTTTTACACTACCCCGGTAGGCAGCTGAAAGGCACCACAAAACTTGTTCTACCTGCTTTCTGGGCTGAGATGGGGAATCACTGAATTTTGGACTCGGCTGGTGACAAAATGTTCCAAACACACCCCATGCACAACTCCACCGGGGAAGGTGCCAGAATCGAGTTCCGTTGGTAGTTTTTACACTACCCCGGTAGGCAAGAGAAAGGCACCACAAAACTTGTTCTACCTGCTTTCTGGGCTGAGATGGGGAACGGCTGAATTTTGGACTCGGCTGGTAACAAAATGTTCCAAACACACCCCATGCACAACTCCACCGGGGAAGGTGCCAGAAACGAGTTCTGTTGGTAGTTTTTACACTACCCCGGTAGGCAGCTGAAAGGCACCACAAAACTTGTTCTACCTGCTTTCTGGGCTGAGATGGGGAATCGCTGAATTTTGGACTCGGCTGGTGACAAAATGTTCCAAACACACCCCATGCACAACTCCACCGGGGAAGGTGCCAGAAACGAGTTCTGTTGGTAGTTTTTACACTACCCCGGTAGGCAGCTGAAAGGTACCACAAAACTTGTTCTACCTGCTTTCTGGGCTGAGATGGGGAATCGCTGAATTTTGGACTCGGCTGGTGACAAAATGTTCCAAACACACCCCATGCACAACTCCACCGGGGAAGGTGCCAGAAAGGAGTTCTGTTGGTAGTTTTTACACTACCCCGGTAGGCAGCTGAAAGGCACCACAAAACTTGTTCTACCTGCTTTCTGGGCTGAGATGGGGAATCGCTGAATTTTGGACTCGGCTGGTGACAAAATGTTCCAAACACACCCCATGCACAACTCCACCGGGGAAGGTGCCAGAAACGAGTTCTGTTGGTAGTTTTTACACTACCCCGGTAGGCAGCTGAAAGGCACCACAAAACTTGTTCTACCTGCTTTCTGGGCTGAGATGGGGAATCGCTGAATTTTGGACTCGGCTGGTGACAAAATGTTCCAAACACACCCCATGCACAACTCCACCGGGGAAGGTGCCAGAAACGAGTTCTGTTGGTAGTTTTTACACTACCCCGGTAGGCAGCTGAAAGGCACCACAAAACTTGTTCTACCTGCTTTCTGGGCTGAGATGGGGAATCGCTGAATTTTGGACTCGGCTGGTGACAAAATGTTCCAAACACACCCCATGCACAACTCCACCGGGGAAGGTGCCAGAAACGAGTTCTGTTGGTAGTTTTTACACTACCCCGGTAGGCAAGAGAAAGGCACCACAAAACTTGTTCTACCTGCTTTCTGGGCTGAGATGGGGAATCGCTGAATTTTGGACTCGGCTGGTGACAAAATGTTCCAAACACACCCCATGCACACCTCCACCGGGGAAGGTGCCAGAAACGAGTTCTGTTGGTAGTTTTTACACTACCCCGGTAGGCAGCTGAAAGGCACCACAAAACTTGTTCTACCTGCTTTCTGGGCTGAGATGGGGAATCGCTGAATTTTGGACTCGGCTGGTGACAAAATGTTCGAAACACACCCCATGCACAACTCCACCGGGGAAGGTGCCAGAAACGAGTTCTGTTGGTAGTTTTTACACTACCCCGGTAGGCAGCTGAAAGGCACCACAAAAGTTTTTCTACCTGCTTTCTCGGCTGAGATGGGGACTAGCTGAATTTTGGACTCGGCTGGTGACAAAATGTTCCAAACACACCCCATGCACAACTCCACCGGGGAAGGTGCCAGAAACGAGTTCTGTTGGTAGTTTTTACACTACCCCGGTAGGCAGCTGAAAGGCACCACAAAACTTGTTCTACCTGCTTTCTGGGCTGAGATGGGGAATCACTGAATTTTGGACTCGGCTGGTGACAAAATGTTCCAAACACACCCCATGCACAACTCCACCGGGGAAGGTGCCAGAATCGAGTTCCGTTGGTAGTTTTTACACTACCCCGGTAGGCAAGAGAAAGGCACCACAAAACTTGTTCTACCTGCTTTCTGGGCTGAGATGGGGAACGGCTGAATTTTGGACTCGGCTGGTAACAAAATGTTCCAAACACACCCCATGCACAACTCCACCGGGGAAGGTGCCAGAAACGAGTTCTGTTG
Source organism: Falco cherrug (assembly GCF_023634085.1). NCBI lineage: Eukaryota > Metazoa > Chordata > Aves > Falconiformes > Falconidae > Falco > Falco cherrug. The sequence continues at coordinate 24,392,020 of NC_073710.1, read as the reverse complement.
GTAGTTTTTACACTACCCCGGTAGGCAGCTGAAAGGCACCACAAAACTTGTTCTACCTGCTTTCTGGGCTGAGATGGGGAATCGCTGAATTTTGGACTCGGCTGGTGACAAAATGTTCCAAACACACCCCATGCACAACTCCACCGGGGAAGGTGCCAGAAACGAGTTCTGTTGGTAGTTTTTACACTACCCCGGTAGGCAGCTGAAAGGTACCACAAAACTTGTTCTACCTGCTTTCTGGGCTGAGATGGGGAATCGCTGAATTTTGGACTCGGCTGGTGACAAAATGTTCCAAACACACCCCATGCACAACTCCACCGGGGAAGGTGCCAGAAAGGAGTTCTGTTGGTAGTTTTTACACTACCCCGGTAGGCAGCTGAAAGGCACCACAAAACTTGTTCTACCTGCTTTCTGGGCTGAGATGGGGAATCGCTGAATTTTGGACTCGGCTGGTGACAAAATGTTCCAAACACACCCCATGCACAACTCCACCGGGGAAGGTGCCAGAAACGAGTTCTGTTGGTAGTTTTTACACTACCCCGGTAGGCAGCTGAAAGGCACCACAAAACTTGTTCTACCTGCTTTCTGGGCTGAGATGGGGAATCGCTGAATTTTGGACTCGGCTGGTGACAAAATGTTCCAAACACACCCCATGCACAACTCCACCGGGGAAGGTGCCAGAAACGAGTTCTGTTGGTAGTTTTTACACTACCCCGGTAGGCAAGAGAAAGGCACCACAAAACTTGTTGTACCTGCTTTCTGGGCTGAGATGGAGAATTGCTGAATTTTGGACTCGGCTGGTGACAAAATGTTCCAAACACACCCCATGCACAACTCCACCGGGGAAGGTGCCAGAAACGAGTTCTGTTGGTAGTTTTTACACTACCCCGGTAGGCAGCTGAAAGGCACCACAAAACTTGTTCTACCTGCTTTCTGGGCTGAGATGGGGAATCGCTGAATTTTGGACTCGGCTGGTGACAAAATGTTCGAAACACACCCCATGCACAACTCCACCGGGGAAGGTGCCAGAAACGAGTTCTGTTGGTAGTTTTTACACTACCCCGGTAGGCAGCTGAAAGGCACCACAAAACTTGTTCTACCTGCTTTCTGGGCTGAGATGGGGAATCGCTGAATTTTGGACTCGGCTGGTGACAAAATGTTCCAAACACACCCCATGCACAACTCCACCGGGGAAGGTGCCAGAAACGAGTTCTGTTGGTAGTTTTTACACTACCCCGGTAGGCAAGAGAAAGGCACCACAAAACTTGTTCTACCTGCTTTCTGGGCTGAGATGGGGAATCGCTGAATTTTGGACTCGGCTGGTGACAAAATGTTCCAAACACACCCCATGCACACCTCCACCGGGGAAGGTGCCAGAAACGAGTTCTGTTGGTAGTTTTTACACTACCCCGGTAGGCAGCTGAAAGGCACCACAAAACTTGTTCTACCTGCTTTCTGGGCTGAGATGGGGAATCGCTGAATTTTGGACTCGGCTGGTGACAAAATGTTCCAAACACACCCCATGCACAACTCCACCGGGGAAGGTGCCAGAAACGAGTTCTGTTGGTAGTTTTTACACTACCCCGGTAGGCAGCTGAAAGGCACCACAAAACTTGTTCTACCTGCTTTCTCGGCTGAGATGGGGACTCGCTGAATTTTGGACTCGGCTGGTGACAAAATGTTCCAAACACACCCCATGCACAACTCCACCGGGGAAGGTGCCAGAAACGAGTTCTGTTGGTAGTTTTTACACTACCCCGGTAGGCAGCTGAAAGGCACCACAAAACTTGTTCTACCTGCTTTCTGGGCTGAGATGGGGAATCACTGAATTTTGGACTCGGCTGGTGACAAAATGTTCCAAACACACCCCATGCACAACTCCACCGGGGAAGGTGCCAGAATCGAGTTCCGTTGGTAGTTTTTACACTACCCCGGTAGGCAAGAGAAAGGCACCACAAAACTTGTTCTACCTGCTTTCTGGGCTGAGATGGGGAACGGCTGAATTTTGGACTCGGCTGGTAACAAAATGTTCCAAACACACCCCATGCACAACTCCACCGGGGAAGGTGCCAGAAACGAGTTCTGTTGGTAGTTTTTACACTACCCCGGTAGGCAGCTGAAAGGCACCACAAAACTTGTTCTACCTGCTTTCTGGGCTGAGATGGGGAATCGCTGAATTTTGGACTCGGCTGGTGACAAAATGTTCCAAACACACCCCATGCACAACTCCACCGGGGAAGGTGCCAGAAACGAGTTCTGTTGGTAGTTTTTACACTACCCCGGTAGGCAGCTGAAAGGTACCACAAAACTTGTTCTACCTGCTTTCTGGGCTGAGATGGGGAATCGCTGAATTTTGGACTCGGCTGGTGACAAAATGTTCCAAACACACCCCATGCACAACTCCACCGGGGAAGGTGCCAGAAAGGAGTTCTGTTGGTAGTTTTTACACTACCCCGGTAGGCAGCTGAAAGGCACCACAAAACTTGTTCTACCTGCTTTCTGGGCTGAGATGGGGAATCGCTGAATTTTGGACTCGGCTGGTGACAAAATGTTCCAAACACACCCCATGCACAACTCCACCGGGGAAGGTGCCAGAAACGAGTTCTGTTGGTAGTTTTTACACTACCCCGGTAGGCAGCTGAAAGGCACCACAAAACTTGTTCTACCTGCTTTCTGGGCTGAGATGGGGAATCGCTGAATTTTGGACTCGGCTGGTGACAAAATGTTCCAAACACACCCCATGCACAACTCCACCGGGGAAGGTGCCAGAAACGAGTTCTGTTGGTAGTTTTTACACTACCCCGGTAGGCAGCTGAAAGGCACCACAAAACTTGTTCTACCTGCTTTCTGGGCTGAGATGGGGAATCGCTGAATTTTGGACTCGGCTGGTGACAAAATGTTCCAAACACACCCCATGCACAACTCCACCGGGGAAGGTGCCAGAAACGAGTTCTGTTGGTAGTTTTTACACTACCCCGGTAGGCAAGAGAAAGGCACCACAAAACTTGTTCTACCTGCTTTCTGGGCTGAGATGGGGAATCGCTGAATTTTGGACTCGGCTGGTGACAAAATGTTCCAAACACACCCCATGCACACCTCCACCGGGGAAGGTGCCAGAAACGAGTTCTGTTGGTAGTTTTTACACTACCCCGGTAGGCAGCTGAAAGGCACCACAAAACTTGTTCTACCTGCTTTCTGGGCTGAGATGGGGAATCGCTGAATTTTGGACTCGGCTGGTGACAAAATGTTCGAAACACACCCCATGCACAACTCCACCGGGGAAGGTGCCAGAAACGAGTTCTGTTGGTAGTTTTTACACTACCCCGGTAGGCAGCTGAAAGGCACCACAAAAGTTTTTCTACCTGCTTTCTCGGCTGAGATGGGGACTAGCTGAATTTTGGACTCGGCTGGTGACAAAATGTTCCAAACACACCCCATGCACAACTCCACCGGGGAAGGTGCCAGAAACGAGTTCTGTTGGTAGTTTTTACACTACCCCGGTAGGCAGCTGAAAGGCACCACAAAACTTGTTCTACCTGCTTTCTGGGCTGAGATGGGGAATCACTGAATTTTGGACTCGGCTGGTGACAAAATGTTCCAAACACACCCCATGCACAACTCCACCGGGGAAGGTGCCAGAATCGAGTTCCGTTGGTAGTTTTTACACTACCCCGGTAGGCAAGAGAAAGGCACCACAAAACTTGTTCTACCTGCTTTCTGGGCTGAGATGGGGAACGGCTGAATTTTGGACTCGGCTGGTAACAAAATGTTCCAAACACACCCCATGCACAACTCCACCGGGGAAGGTGCCAGAAACGAGTTCTGTTGGTAGTTTTTACACTACCCCGGTAGGCAGCTGAAAGGTACCACAAAACTTGTTCTACCTGCTTTCTGGGCTGAGATGGGGAATCGCTGAATTTTGGACTCGGCTGGTGACAAAATGTTCCAAACACACCCCATGCACAACTCCACCGGGGAAGGTGCCAGAAAGGAGTTCTGTTGGTAGTTTTTACACTACCCCGGTAGGCAGCTGAAAGGCACCACAAAACTTGTTCTACCTGCTTTCTGGGCTGAGATGGGGAATCGCTGAATTTTGGACTCGGCTGGTGACAAAATGTTCCAAACACACCCCATGCACAACTCCACCGGGGAAGGTGCCAGAAACGAGTTCTGTTGGTAGTTTTTACACTACCCCGGTAGGCAGCTGAAAGGCACCACAAAACTTGTTCTACCTGCTTTCTGGGCTGAGATGGGGAATCGCTGAATTTTGGACTCGGCTGGTGACAAAATGTTCCAAACACACCCCATGCACAACTCCACCGGGGAAGGTGCCAGAAACGAGTTCTGTTGGTAGTTTTTACACTACCCCGGTAGGCAGCTGAAAGGCACCACAAAACTTGTTCTACCTGCTTTCTGGGCTGAGATGGGGAATCGCTGAATTTTGGACTCGGCTGGTGACAAAATGTTCCAAACACACCCCATGCACAACTCCACCGGGGAAGGTGCCAGAAACGAGTTCTGTTGGTAGTTTTTACACTACCCCGGTAGGCAAGAGAAAGGCACCACAAAACTTGTTCTACCTGCTTTCTGGGCTGAGATGGGGAATCGCTGAATTTTGGACTCGGCTGGTGACAAAATGTTCCAAACACACCCCATGCACACCTCCACCGGGGAAGGTGCCAGAAACGAGTTCTGTTGGTAGTTTTTACACTACCCCGGTAGGCAGCTGAAAGGCACCACAAAACTTGTTCTACCTGCTTTCTGGGCTGAGATGGGGAATCGCTGAATTTTGGACTCGGCTGGTGACAAAATGTTCGAAACACACCCCATGCACAACTCCACCGGGGAAGGTGCCAGAAACGAGTTCTGTTGGTAGTTTTTACACTACCCCGGTAGGCAGCTGAAAGGCACCACAAAACTTGTTCTACCTGCTTTCTGGGCTGAGATGGGGAATCGCTGAATTTTGGACTCGGCTGGTGACAAAATGTTCCAAACACACCCCATGCACAACTCCACCGGGGAAGGTGCCAGAAACGAGTTCTGTTGGTAGTTTTTACACTACCCCGGTAGGCAAGAGAAAGGCACCACAAAACTTGTTCTACCTGCTTTCTGGGCTGAGATGGGGAATCGCTGAATTTTGGACTCGGCTGGTGACAAAATGTTCCAAACACACCCCATGCACAACTCCACCGGGGAAGGTGCCAGAAACGAGTTCTGTTGGTAGTTTTTACACTACCCCGGTAGGCAGCTGAAAGGCACCACAAAACTTGTTCTACCTGCTTTCTGGGCTGAGATGGGGAATCACTGAATTTTGGACTCGGCTGGTGACAAAATGTTCCAAACACACCCCATGCACAACTCCACCGGGGAAGGTGCCAGAATCGAGTTCCGTTGGTAGTTTTTACACTACCCCGGTAGGCAAGAGAAAGGCACCACAAAACTTGTTCTACCTGCTTTCTGGGCTGAGATGGGGAACGGCTGAATTTTGGACTCGGCTGGTAACAAAATGTTCCAAACACACCCCATGCACAACTCCACCGGGGAAGGTGCCAGAAACGAGTTCTGTTGGTAGTTTTTACACTACCCCCGTAGGCAAGAGAAAGGCACCACAAAACTTGTTCTACCTGCTTTCTGGGCTGAGATGGGGAATCGCTGAATTTTGGACTCGGCTGGTGACAAAATGTTCCAAACACACCCCATGCACAACTCCACCGGGGAAGGTGCCAGAAACGAGTTCTGTTGGTAGTTTTTACACTACCCCGGTAGGCAGCTGAAAGGCACCACAAAACTTGTTCTACCTGCTTTCTGGGCTGAGATGGGGAATCGCTGAATTTTGGACTCGGCTGGTGACAAAATGTTCGAAACACACCCCATGCACAACTCCACCGGGGAAGGTGCCAGAAACGAGTTCTGTTGGTAGTTTTTACACTACCCCGGTAGGCAGCTGAAAGGCACCACAAAACTTGTTCTACCTGCTTTCTGGGCTGAGATGGGGAATCGCTGAATTTTGGACTCGGCTGCTGACAAAATGTTCCAAACACACCCCATGCACAACTCCACCGGGGAAGGTGCCAGAAACGAGTTCTGTTGGTAGTTTTTACACTACCCCGGTAGGCAGCTGAAAGGCACCACAAAACTTGTTCTACCTGCTTTCTGGGCTGAGATGGGGAATCGCTGAATTTTGGACTCGGCTGGTGACAAAATGTTCCAAACACACCCCATGCACAACTCCACCGGGGAAGGTGCCAGAAACGAGTTCTGTTGGTAGTTTTTACACTACCCCGGTAGGCAGCTGAAAGGCACCACAAAACTTGTTCTACCTGCTTTCTGGGCTGAGATGGGGAATCGCTGAATTTTGGACTCGGCTGGTGACAAAATGTTCCAAACACACCCCATGCACAACTCCACCGGGGAAGGTGCCAGAAACGAGTTCTGTTGGTAGTTTTTACACTACCCCGGTAGGCAAGAGAAAGGCACCACAAAACTTGTTGTACCTGCTTTCTGGGCTGAGATGGAGAATTGCTGAATTTTGGACTCGGCTGGTGACAAAATGTTCCAAACACACCCCATGCACAACTCCACCGGGGAAGGTGCCAGAAACGAGTTCTCTTGGTAGTTTTTACACTACCCCGGTAGGCAGCTGAAAGGCACCACAAAACTTGTTCTACCTGCTTTCTGGGCTGAGATGGGGAATCGCTGAATTTTGGACTCGGCTGGTGACAAAATGTTCCAAACACACCCCATGCACAACTCCACCGGGGAAGGTGCCAGAAACGAGTTCTGTTGGTAGTTTTTACACTACCCCGGTAGGCAGCTGAAAGGCACCACAAAACTTGTTCTACCTGCTTTCTGGGCTGAGATGGGGAATCGCTGAATTTTGGACTCGGCTGGTGACAAAATGTTCCAAACACACCCCATGCACAACTCCACCGGGGAAGGTGCCAGAAACGAGTTCTGTTGGTAGTTTTTACACTACCCCGGTAGGCAAGAGAAAGGCACCACAAAACTTGTTCTACCTGCTTTCTGGGCTGAGATGGGGAATCGCTGAATTTTGGACTCGGCTGGTGACAAAATGTTCCAAACACACCCCATGCACACCTCCACCGGGGAAGGTGCCAGAAACGAGTTCTGTTGGTAGTTTTTACACTACCCCGGTAGGCAGCTGAAAGGCACCACAAAACTTGTTCTACCTGCTTTCTGGGCTGAGATGGGGAATCGCTGAATTTTGGACTCGGCTGGTGACAAAATGTTCGAAACACACCCCATGCACAACTCCACCGGGGAAGGTGCCAGAAACGAGTTCTGTTGGTAGTTTTTACACTACCCCGGTAGGCAGCTGAAAGGCACCACAAAAGTTTTTCTACCTGCTTTCTCGGCTGAGATGGGGACTCGCTGAATTTTGGACTCGGCTGGTGACAAAATGTTCCAAACACACCCCATGCACAACTCCACCGGGGAAGGTGCCAGAAACGAGTTCTGTTGGTAGTTTTTACACTACCCCGGTAGGCAGCTGAAAGGCACCACAAAACTTGTTCTACCTGCTTTCTGGGCTGAGATGGGGAATCACTGAATTTTGGACTCGGCTGGTGACAAAATGTTCCAAACACACCCCATGCACAACTCCACCGGGGAAGGTGCCAGAATCGAGTTCCGTTGGTAGTTTTTACACTACCCCGGTAGGCAAGAGAAAGGCACCACAAAACTTGTTCTACCTGCTTTCTGGGCTGAGATGGGGAACGGCTGAATTTTGGACTCGGCTGGTAACAAAATGTTCCAAACACACCCCATGCACAACTCCACCGGGGAAGGTGCCAGAAACGAGTTCTGTTGGTAGTTTTTACACTACCCCGGTAGGCAGCTGAAAGGCACCACAAAACTTGTTCTACCTGCTTTCTGGGCTGAGATGGGGAATCGCTGAATTTTGGACTCGGCTGGTGACAAAATGTTCCAAACACACCCCATGCACAACTCCACCGGGGAAGGTGCCAGAAACGAGTTCTGTTGGTAGTTTTTACACTACCCCGGTAGGCAGCTGAAAGGTACCACAAAACTTGTTCTACCTGCTTTCTGGGCTGAGATGGGGAATCGCTGAATTTTGGACTCGGCTGGTGACAAAATGTTCCAAACACACCCCATGCACAACTCCACCGGGGAAGGTGCCAGAAAGGAGTTCTGTTGGTAGTTTTTACACTACCCCGGTAGGCAGCTGAAAGGCACCACAAAACTTGTTCTACCTGCTTTCTGGGCTGAGATGGGGAATCGCTGAATTTTGGACTCGGCTGGTGACAAAATGTTCCAAACACACCCCATGCACAACTCCACCGGGGAAGGTGCCAGAAACGAGTTCTGTTGGTAGTTTTTACACTACCCCGGTAGGCAGCTGAAAGGCACCACAAAACTTGTTCTACCTGCTTTCTGGGCTGAGATGGGGAATCGCTGAATTTTGGACTCGGCTGGTGACAAAATGTTCCAAACACACCCCATGCACAACTCCACCGGGGAAGGTGCCAGAAACGAGTTCTGTTGGTAGTTTTTACACTACCCCGGTAGGCAGCTGAAAGGCACCACAAAACTTGTTCTACCTGCTTTCTGGGCTGAGATGGGGAATCGCTGAATTTTGGACTCGGCTGGTGACAAAATGTTCCAAACACACCCCATGCACAACTCCACCGGGGAAGGTGCCAGAAACGAGTTCTGTTGGTAGTTTTTACACTACCCCGGTAGGCAAGAGAAAGGCACCACAAAACTTGTTCTACCTGCTTTCTGGGCTGAGATGGGGAATCGCTGAATTTTGGACTCGGCTGGTGACAAAATGTTCCAAACACACCCCATGCACACCTCCACCGGGGAAGGTGCCAGAAACGAGTTCTGTTGGTAGTTTTTACACTACCCCGGTAGGCAGCTGAAAGGCACCACAAAACTTGTTCTACCTGCTTTCTGGGCTGAGATGGGGAATCGCTGAATTTTGGACTCGGCTGGTGACAAAATGTTCGAAACACACCCCATGCACAACTCCACCGGGGAAGGTGCCAGAAACGAGTTCTGTTGGTAGTTTTTACACTACCCCGGTAGGCAGCTGAAAGGCACCACAAAACTTGTTCTACCTGCTTTCTGGGCTGAGATGGGGGAATCGCTGAATTTTGGACTCGGCTGGTGACAAAATGTTCCAAACACACCCCATGCACAACTCCACCGGGGAAGGTGCCAGAAACGAGTTCTGTTGGTAGTTTTTACACTACCCCGGTAGGCAAGAGAAAGGCACCACAAAACTTGTTCTACCTGCTTTCTGGGCTGAGATGGGGAATCGCTGAATTTTGGACTCGGCTGGTGACAAAATGTCCAAACACACCCCATGCACAACTCCACCGGGGAAGGTGCCAGAAACGAGTTCTGTTGGTAGTTTTTACACTACCCCGGTAGGCAGCTGAAAGGCACCACAAAACTTGTTCTACCTGCTTTCTGGGCTGAGATGGGGAATCACTGAATTTTGGACTCGGCTGGTGACAAAATGTTCCAAACACACCCCATGCACAACTCCACCGGGGAAGGTGCCAGAATCGAGTTCCGTTGGTAGTTTTTACACTACCCCGGTAGGCAAGAGAAAGGCACCACAAAACTTTTCTACCTGCTTTCTGGGCTGAGATGGGGAACGGCTGAATTTTGGACTCGGCTGGTAACAAAATGTTCCAAACACACCCCATGCACAACTCCACCGGGGAAGGTGCCAGAAACGAGTTCTGTTGGTAGTTTTTACACTACCCCCGTAGGCAAGAGAAAGGCACCACAAAACTTGTTCTACCTGCTTTCTGGGCTGAGATGGGGAATCGCTGAATTTTGGACTCGGCTGGTGACAAAATGTTCCAAACACACCCCATGCACAACTCCACCGGGGAAGGTGCCAGAAACGAGTTCTGTTGGTAGTTTTTACACTACCCCGGTAGGCAGCTGAAAGGCACCACAAAACTTGTTCTACCTGCTTTCTGGGCTGAGATGGGGAATCGCTGAATTTTGGACTCGGCTGGTGACAAAATGTTCCAAACACACCCCATGCACAACTCCACCGGGGAAGGTGCCAGAAACGAGTTCTGTTGGTAGTTTTTACACTACCCCGGTAGGCAGCTGAAAGGCACCACAAAACTTGTTCTACCTGCTTTCTGGGCTGAGATGGGGAATCGCTGAATTTTGGACTCGGCTGGTGACAAAATGTTCGAAACACACCCCATGCACAAACTCCACCGGGGAAGGTGCCAGAAACGAGTTCTGTTGGTAGTTTTTACACTACCCCGGTAGGCAGCTGAAAGGCACCACAAAACTTGTTCTACCTGCTTTCTGGGCTGAGATGGGGAATCGCTGAATTTTGGACTCGGCTGGTGACAAAATGTTCCAAACACACCCCATGCACAACTCCACCGGGGAAGGTGCCAGAAACGAGTTCTGTTGGTAGTTTTTACACTACCCCGGTAGGCAAGAGAAAGGCACCACAAAACTTGTTCTACCTGCTTTCTGGGCTGAGATGGGGAATCGCTGAATTTTGGACTCGGCTGGTGACAAAATGTTCCAAACACACCCCATGCACAACTCCACCGGGGAAGGTGCCAGAAACGAGTTCTGTTGGTAGTTTTTACACTACCCCGGTAGGCAGCTGAAAGGCACCACAAAACTTGTTCTACCTGCTTTCTGGGCTGAGATGGGGAATCACTGAATTTTGGACTCGGCTGGTGACAAAATGTTCCAAACACACCCCATGCACAACTCCACCGGGGAAGGTGCCAGAATCGAGTTCCGTTGGTAGTTTTTACACTACCCCGGTAGGCAAGAGAAAGGCACCACAAAACTTGTTCTACCTGCTTTCTGGGCTGAGATGGGGAACGGCTGAATTTTGGACTCGGCTGGTAACAAAATGTTCCAAACACACCCCATTGCACAACTCCACCGGGGAAGGTGCCAGAAACGAGTTCTGTTGGTAGTTTTTACACTACCCCCGTAGGCAAGAGAAAGGCACCACAAAACTTGTTCTACCTGCTTTCTGGGCTGAGATGGGGAATCGCTGAATTTTGGACTCGGCTGGTGACAAAATGTTCCAAACACACCCCATGCACAACTCCACCGGGGAAGGTGCCAGAAACGAGTTCTGTTGGTAGTTTTTACACTACCCCGGTAGGCAGCTGAAAGGCACCACAAAACTTGTTCTACCTGCTTTCTGGGCTGAGATGGGGAATCGCTGAATTTTGGACTCGGCTGGTGACAAAATGTTCCAAACACACCCCATGCACAACTCCACCGGGGAAGGTGCCAGAAACGAGTTCTGTTGGTAGTTTTTACACTACCCCGGTAGGCAGCTGAAAGGCACCACAAAACTTGTTCTACCTGCTTTCTGGGCTGAGATGGGGAATCGCTGAATTTTGGACTCGGCTGGTGACAAAATGTTCCAAACACACCCCATGCACAACTCCACCGGGGAAGGTGCCAGAAACGAGTTCTGTTGGTAGTTTTTACACTACCCGGTAGGCAGCTGAAAGGCACCACAAAACTTGTTCTACCTGCTTTCTGGGCTGAGATGGGGAATCGCTGAATTTTGGACTCGGCTGGTGACAAAATGTTCCAAACACACCCCATGCACAACTCCACCGGGGAAGGTGCCAGAAACGAGTTCTGTTGGTAGTTTTTACACTACCCCGGTAGGCAGCTGAAAGGCACCACAAAACTTGTTCTACCTGCTTTCTGGGCTGAGATGGGGAATCGCTGAATTTTGGACTCGGCTGGTGACAAAATGTTCCAAACACACCCCATGCACACCTCCACCGGGGAAGGTGCCAGAAACGAGTTCTGTTGGTAGTTTTTACACTACCCCGGTAGGCAGCTGAAAGGCACCACAAAACTTGTTCTACCTGCTTTCTGGGCTGAGATGGGGAATCGCTGAATTTTGGACTCGGCTGGTGACAAAATGTTCCAAACACACCCCATGCACAACTCCACCGGGGAAGGTGCCAGAAACGAGTTCTGTTGGTAGTTTTTACACTACCCCGGTAGGCAAGAGAAAGGCACCACAAAACTTGTTCTACCTGCTTTCTGGGCTGAGATGGGGAATCGCTGAATTTTGGACTCGGCTGCTGACAAAATGTTCCAAACACACCCCATGCACAACTCCACCGGGGAAGGTGCCAGAAACGAGTTCTGTTGGTAGTTTTTACACTACCCCGGTAGGCAGCTGAAAGGCACCACAAAACTTGTTCTACCTGCTTTCTGGGCTGAGATGGGGAATCGCTGAATTTTGGACTCGGCTGGTGACAAAATGTTCCAAACACACCCCATGCACAACTCCACCGGGGAAGGTGCCAGAAACGAGTTCTGTTGGTAGTTTTTACACTACCCCGGTAGGCAGCTGAAAGGCACCACAAAACTTGTTCTACCTGCTTTCTGGGCTGAGATGGGGAATCGCTGAATTTTGGACTCGGCTGGTGACAAAATGTTCCAAACACACCCCATGCACAACTCCACCGGGGAAGGTGCCAGAAACGAGTTCTGTTGGTAGTTTTTACACTACCCCGGTAGGCAAGAGAAAGGCACCACAAAACTTGTTCTACCTGCTTTCTGGGCTGAGATGGGGAATCGCTGAATTTTGGACTCGGCTGGTGACAAAATGTTCCAAACACACCCCATGCACACCTCCACCGGGGAAGGTGCCAGAAACGAGTTCTGTTGGTAGTTTTTACACTACCCCGGTAGGCAGCTGAAAGGCACCACAAAACTTGTTCTACCTGCTTTCTGGGCTGAGATGGGGAATCGCTGAATTTTGGACTCGGCTGGTGACAAAATGTTCCAAACACACCCCATGCACAACTCCACCGGGGAAGGTGCCAGAAAGGAGTTCTGTTGGTAGTTTTTACACTACCCCGGTAGGCAGCTGAAAGGCACCACAAAACTTGTTCTACCTGCTTTCTGGGCTGAGATGGGGAATCGCTGAATTTTGGACTCGGCTGGTGACAAAATGTTCCAAACACACCCCATGCACAACTCCACCGGGGAAGGTGCCAGAAACGAGTTCTGTTGGTAGTTTTTACACTACCTCGGTAGGCAAGAGAAAGGCACCACAAAACTTGTTCTACCTGCTTTCTGGGCTGAGATGGGGAATCGCTGAATTTTGGACTCGGCTGGTGACAAAATGTTCCAAACACACCCCATGCACACCTCCACCGGGGAAGGTGCCAGAAACGAGTTCTGTTGGTAGTTTTTACACTACCCCGGTAGGCAGCTGAAAGGCACCACAAAACTTGTTCTACCTGCTTTCTCGGCTGAGATGGGGACTCGCTGAATTTTGGACTCGGCTGGTGACAAAATGTTCGAAACACACCCCATGCACAACTCCACCGGGGAAGGTGCCAGAAACGAGTTCTGTTGGTAGTTTTTACACTACCCCGGTAGGCAGCTGAAAGGCACCACAAAACTTGTTCTACCTGCTTTCTGGGCTGAGATGGGGAATCGCTGAATTTTGGACTCGGCTGGTGACAAAATGTTCCAAACACACCCTATGCACAACTCCACCGGGGAAGGTGCCAGAAAGGAGTTCTGTTGGTAGTTTTTACACTACCCCGGTAGGCAAGAGAAAGGCACCACAAAACTTGTTCTACCTGCTTTCTGGGCTGAGATGGAGAATCGCTGAATTTTGGACTCGGCTGGTGACAAAATGTTCCAAACACACCCCATGCACACCTCCACCGGGGAAGGTGCCAGAAACAAGTTCTGTTGGTAGTTTTTACACTACCCCGGTAGGCAGCTGAAAGGCACCACAAAACTTGTTCTACCTGCTTTCTGGGCTGAGATGGGGAATCGCTGAATTTTCGACTCGGCTGGTGACAAAATGTTCCAAACACACCCCATGCACAACTCCACCGGGGAAGGTGCCAGAAAGGAGTTCTGTTGGTAGTTTTTACACTACCCCGGTAGGCAGCTGAAAGGCACCACAAAACTTGTTCTACCTGCTTTCTGGGCTGAGATGGGGAATCGCTGAATTTTGGACTCGGCTGGTGACAAAATGTTCCAAACACACCCCATGCACAACTCCACCGGGGAAGGTGCCAGAAACGAGTTCTGTTGGTAGTTTTTACACTACCCCGGTAGGCAGCTGAAAGGCACCATAAAACCGGTTCTACCTGCTTTCTGGGCTGAGATGGGGAATCGCTGAATTTTGGACTCGGCTGCTGACAAAATGTTCCAAACACACCCCATGCACAACTCCACCGGGGAAGGTGCCAGAAACGAGTTCTGTTGGTAGTTTTTACACTACCCCGGTAGGCAAGAGAAAGGCACCACAAAACTTGTTCTACCTGCTTTCTGGGCTGAGATGGGGAACGGCTGAATTTTGGACTCGGCTGGTAACAAAATGTTCCAAACACACCCCATGCACACCTCCACCGGGGAAGGTGCCAGAAACGAGTTCTGTTGGTAGTTTTTACACTACCCCGGTAGGCAGCTGAAAGGCACCACAAAACTTGTTCTACCTGCTTTCTGGGCTGAGATGGGGAATAGCTGAATTTTGGACTCGGCTGGTGACAAAATGTTCCAAACACACCCCATGCACAACTCCACCGGGGAAGGTGCCAGAAACGAGTTCCGTTGGTAGTTTTTACACTACCCCGGTAGGCAAGAGAAAGGCACCACAAAACTTGTTCTACCTGCTTTCTGGGCTGAGATGGGGAACGGCTGAATTTTGGACTCGGCTGGTAACAAAATGTTCCAAACACACCCCATGCACAACTCCACCGGGGAAGGTGCCAGAAACGAGTTCTGTTGGTAGTTTTTACACTACCCCGGTAGGCAGCTGAAAGGCACCACAAAACTTGTTCTACCTGCTTTCTGGGCTGAGATGGGGAATCGCTGAATTTTGGACTCGGCTGGTGACAAAATGTTCCAAACACACCCCATGCACAACTCCACCGGGGAAGGTGCCAGAAACGAGTTCTGTTGGTAGTTTTTACACTACCCCGGTAGGCAGCTGAAAGGCACCACAAAACTTGTTGTACCTGCTTTCTGGGCTGAGATGGGGAATCGCTGAATTTTGGACTCGGCTGGTGACAAAATGTTCCAAACACACCCCATGCACAACTCCACCGGGGAAGGTGCCAGAAACGAGTTCTGTTGGTAGTTTTTACACTACCCCGGTAGGCAGCTGAAAGGCACCACAAAACTTGTTCTACCTGCTTTCTGGGCTGAGATGGGGAATCGCTGAATTTTGGACTCGGCTGGTGACAAAATGTTCCAAACACACCCCATGCACAACTCCACCGGGGAAGGTGCCAGAAACGAGTTCTGTTGGTAGTTTTTACACTACCCCGGTAGGCAAGAGAAAGGCACCACAAAACTTGTTGTACCTGCTTTCTGGGCTGAGATGGGGAATCGCTGAATTTTGGACTTGGCTGCTGACAAAATGTTCCAAACACACCCCATGCACAACTCCACCGGGGAAGGTGCCAGAAACGAGTTCTGTTGGTAGTTTTTACACTACCCCGGTAGGCAGCTGAAAGGCACCACAAAACTTGTTCTACCTGCTTTCTGGGCTGAGATGGGGAATCGCTGAATTTTGGACTCGGCTGGTGACAAAATGTTCGAAACACACCCCATGCACAACTCCACCGGGGAAGGTGCCAGAAACGAGTTCTGTTGGTAGTTTTTACACTACCCCGGTAGGCAGCTGAAAGGCACCACAAAACTTGTTCTACCTGCTTTCTGGGCTGAGATGGGGAATCGCTGAATTTTGGACTCGGCTGGTGACAAAATGTTCCAAACACACCCCATGCACAACTCCACCGGGGAAGGTGCCAGAAAGGAGTTCTGTTGGTAGTTTTTACACTACCCCGGTAGGCAAGAGAAAGGCACCACAAAACTTGTTGTACCTGCTTTCTGGGCTGAGATGGAGAATCGCTGAATTTTGGACTCGGCTGGTGACAAAATGTTCCAAACACACCCCATGCACACCTCCACCGGGGAAGGTGCCAGAAACGAGTTCTGTTGGTAGTTTTTACACTACCCCGGTAGGCAGCTGAAAGGCACCACAAAACTTGTTCTACCTGCTTTCTGGGCTGAGATGGGGAATCGCTGAATTTTGGACTCGGCTGGTGACAAAATGTTCGAAACACACCCCATGCACAACTCCACCGGGGAAGGTGCCAGAAACGAGTTCTGTTGGTAGTTTTTACACTACCCCGGTAGGCAGCTGAAAGGCACCACAAAACTTGTTCTACCTGCTTTCTGGGCTGAGATGGGGAATCGCTGAATTTTGGACTCGGCTGGTGACAAAATGTTCCAAACACACCCCATGCACAACTCCACCGGGGAAGGTGCCAGAAACGAGTTCTGTTGGTAGTTTTTACACTACCCCGGTAGGCAAGAGAAAGGCACCACAAAACTTGTTCTACCTGCTTTCTGGGCTGAGATGGGGAATCGCTGAATTTTGGACTTGGCTGGTGACAAAATGTTCCAAACACACCCCATGCACAACTCCACCGGGGAAGGTGCCAGAAACGAGTTCTGTTGGTAGTTTTTACACTACCCCGGTAGGCAGCTGAAAGGCACCACAAAAGTTTTTCTACCTGCTTTCTCGGCTGAGATGGGGACTCGCTGAATTTTGGACTCGGCTGGTGACAAAATGTTCCAAACACACCCCATGCACAACTCCACCGGGGAAGGTGCCAGAAACGAGTTCTGTTGGTAGTTTTTACACTACCCCGGTAGGCAGCTGAAAGGCACCACAAAACTTGTTCTACCTGCTTTCTGGGCTGAGATGGGGAATCACTGAATTTTGGACTCGGCTGGTGACAAAATGTTCCAAACACACCCCATGCACAACTCCACCGGGGAAGGTGCCAGAATCGAGTTCCGTTGGTAGTTTTTACACTACCCCGGTAGGCAGCTGAAAGGCACCACAAAACTTGTTCTACCTGCTTTCTGGGCTGAGATGGGGAACGGCTGAATTTTGGACTCGGCTGGTAACAAAATGTTCCAAACACACCCCATGCACAACTCCACCGGGGAAGGTGCCAGAAACGAGTTCTGTTGGTAGTTTTTACACTACCCCGGTAGGCAGCTGAAAGGCACCACAAAACTTGTTCTACCTGCTTTCTGGGCTGAGAT
Organism: Falco cherrug; assembly: GCF_023634085.1. Lineage (NCBI taxonomy): Eukaryota > Metazoa > Chordata > Aves > Falconiformes > Falconidae > Falco > Falco cherrug. The sequence goes on along the minus strand of NC_073710.1, from coordinate 24,374,893 downwards.
GGGGAATCGCTGAATTTTGGACTCGGCTGGTGACAAAATGTTCCAAACACACCCCATGCACAACTCCACCGGGGAAGGTGCCAGAAACGAGTTCTGTTGGTAGTTTTTACACTACCCCGGTAGGCAGCTGAAAGGTACCACAAAACTTGTTCTACCTGCTTTCTGGGCTGAGATGGGGAATCGCTGAATTTTGGACTCGGCTGGTGACAAAATGTTCCAAACACACCCCATGCACAACTCCACCGGGGAAGGTGCCAGAAAGGAGTTCTGTTGGTAGTTTTTACACTACCCCGGTAGGCAGCTGAAAGGCACCACAAAACTTGTTCTACCTGCTTTCTGGGCTGAGATGGGGAATCGCTGAATTTTGGACTCGGCTGGTGACAAAATGTTCCAAACACACCCCATGCACAACTCCACCGGGGAAGGTGCCAGAAACGAGTTCTGTTGGTAGTTTTTACACTACCTCGGTAGGCAGCTGAAAGGCACCACAAAACTTGTTGTACCTGCTTTCTGGGCTGAGATGGGGAATCGCTGAATTTTGGACTCGGCTGGTGACAAAATGTTCCAAACACACCCCATGCACAACTCCACCGGGGAAGGTGCCAGAAATGAGTTCTGTTGGTAGTTTTTACACTACCCCGGTAGGCAGCTGAAAGGCACCACAAAACTTGTTCTACCTGCTTTCTGGGCTGAGATGGGGAATCGCTGAATTTTGGACTCGGCTGGACAAAATGTTCCAAACACACCCCATGCACAACTCCACCGGGGAAGGTGCCAGAAACGAGTTCTGTTGGTAGTTTTTACACTACCCCGGTAGGCAGCTGAAAGGTACCACAAAACTTGTTCTACCTGCTTTCTGGGCTGAGATGGGGAATCGCTGAATTTTGGACTCGGCTGGTGACAAAATGTTCCAAACACACCCCATGCACAACTCCACCGGGGAAGGTGCCAGAAAGGAGTTCTGTTGGTAGTTTTTACACTACCCCGGTAGGCAGCTGAAAGGCACCACAAAACTTGTTCTACCTGCTTTCTGGGCTGAGATGGGGAATCGCTGAATTTTGGACTCGGCTGGTGACAAAATGTTCCAAACACACCCTATGCACAACTCCACCGGGGAAGGTGCCAGAAAGGAGTTCTGTTGGTAGTTTTTACACTACCCCGGTAGGCAAGAGAAAGGCACCACAAAACTTGTTGTACCTGCTTTCTGGGCTGAGATGGGGAATCGCTGAATTTTGGACTCGGCTGGTGACAAAATGTTCCAAACACACCCCATGCACACCTCCACCGGGGAAGGTGCCAGAAACAAGTTCTGTTGGTAGTTTTTACACTACCCCGGTAGGCAGCTGAAAGGCACCACAAAACTTGTTCTACCTGCTTTCTGGGCTGAGATGGGGAACGGCTGAATTTTCGACTCGGCTGGTGACAAAATGTTCCAAACACACCCCATGCACAACTCCACCGGGGAAGGTGCCAGAAAGGAGTTCTGTTGGTAGTTTTTACACTACCCCGGTAGGCACCTGAAAGGCACCACAAAACTTGTTCTACCTGCTTTCTGGGCTGAGATGGGGAATCGCTGAATTTTGGACTCGGCTGGTGACAAAATGTTCCAAACACACCCCATGCACAACTCCACCGGGGAAGGTGCCAGAAACGAGTTCTGTTGGTAGTTTTTACACTACCCCGGTAGGCAGCTGAAAGGCACCATAAAACCGGTTCTACCTGCTTTCTGGGCTGAGATGGGGAATCGCTGAATTTTGGACTCGGCTGGTGACAAAATGTTCCAAACACACCCCATGCACAACTCCACCGGGGAAGGTGCCAGAAACGAGTTCTGTTGGTAGTTTTTACACTACCCCGGTAGGCAAGAGAAAGGCACCACAAAACTTGTTCTACCTGCTTTCTGGGCTGAGATGGGGAACGGCTGAATTTTGGACTCGGCTGGTAACAAAATGTTCCAAACACACCCCATGCACACCTCCACCGGGGAAGGTGCCAGAAACGAGTTCTGTTGGTAGTTTTTACACTACCCCGGTAGGCAGCTGAAAGGCACCACAAAACTTGTTCTACCTGCTTTCTGGGCTGAGATGGGGAATCGCTGAATTTTGGACTCGGCTGGTGACAAAATGTTCCAAACACACCCCATGCACAACTCCACCGGGGAAGGTGCCAGAATCGAGTTCCGTTGGTAGTTTTTACACTACCCCGGTAGGCAAGAGAAAGGCACCACAAAACTTGTTCTACCTGCTTTCTGGGCTGAGATGGGGAACGGCTGAATTTTGGACTCGGCTGGTAACAAAATGTTCCAAACACACCCCATGCACAACTCCACCGGGGAAGGTGCCAGAAACGAGTTCTGTTGGTAGTTTTTACACTACCCCGGTAGGCAGCTGAAAGGCACCACAAAACTTGTTCTACCTGCTTTCTGGGCTGAGATGGGGAATCGCTGAATTTTGGACTCGGCTGGTGACAAAATGTTCCAAACACACCCCATGCACAACTCCACCGGGGAAGGTGCCAGAAAGGAGTTCTGTTGGTAGTTTTTACACTACCCCGGTAGGCAGCTGAAAGGCACCACAAAACTTGTTCTACCTGCTTTCTGGGCTGAGATGGGGAATCGCTGAATTTTGGACTCGGCTGGTGACAAAATGTTCCAAACACACCCCATGCACACCTCCACCGGGGAAGGTGCCAGAAACGAGTTCTGTTGGTAGTTTTTACACTACCCCGGTAGGCAGCTGAAAGGCACCACAAAACTTGTTCTACCTGCTTTCTGGGCTGAGATGGGGAATAGCTGAATTTTGGACTCGGCTGGTGACAAAATGTTCCAAACACACCCCATGCACAACTCCACCGGGGAAGGTGCCAGAAACGAGTTCTGTTGGTAGTTTTTACACTACCCCGGTAGGCAGCTGAAAGGCACCACAAAACTTGTTCTACCTGCTTTCTGGGCTGAGATGGGGAATCGCTGAATTTTGGACTCGGCTGGTGACAAAATGTTCCAAACACACCCCATGCACAACTCCACCGGGGAAGGTGCCAGAAACGAGTTCTGTTGGTAGTTTTTACACTACCCCGGTAGGCAAGAGAAAGGCACCACAAAACTTGTTCTACCTGCTTTCTGGGCTGAGATGGGGAATCGCTGAATTTTGGACTCGGCTGGTGACAAAATGTTCCAAACACACCCCATGCACAACTCCACCGGGGAAGGCGCCAGAAACGAGTTCCGTTGGTAGTTTTTACACTACCCCGGTAGGCAAGAGAAAGGCACCACAAAACTTGTTCTACCTGCTTTCTGGGCTGAGATGGGGAACGGCTGAATTTTGGACTCGGCTGGTAACAAAATGTTCCAAACACACCCCATGCACAACTCCACCGGGGAAGGTGCCAGAAACGAGTTCTGTTGGTAGTTTTTACACTACCCCGGTAGGCAGCTGAAAGGCACCACAAAACTTGTTCTACCTGCTTTCTGGGCTGAGATGGGGAATCGCTGAATTTTCGACTCGGCTGCTGACAAAATGTTCCAAACACACCCCATGCACAACTCCACCGGGGAAGGTGCCAGAAACGAGGTCTGTTGGTAGTTTTTACACTACCCCGGTAGGCAGCTGAAAGGCACCACAAAACTTGTTCTACCTGCTTTCTGGGCTGAGATGGGGAATCGCTGAATTTTGGACTCGGCTGGTGACAAAATGTTCCAAACACACCCCATGCACAACTCCACCGGGGAAGGTGCCAGAAACGAGTTCTGTTGGTAGTTTTTACACTACCCCGGTAGGCAGCTGAAAGGCACCACAAAACTTGTTCTACCTGCTTTCTGGGCTGAGATGGGGAATCGCTGAATTTTGGACTCGGCTGCTGACAAAATGTTCCAAACACACCCCATGCACAACTCCACCGGGGAAGGTGCCAGAAAGGAGTTCTGTTGGTAGTTTTTACACTACCCCGGTAGGCAGCTGAAAGGCACCATAAAACCGGTTCTACCTGCTTTCTGGTCTGAGATGGGGAATCGCTGAATTTTGGACTCGGCTGGTGACAAAATGTTCCAAACACACCCCATGCACAACTCCACCGGGGAAGGTGCCAGAAACGAGTTCTGTTGGTAGTTTTTACACTACCCCGGTAGGCAGCTGAAAGGCACCACAAAACTTGTTCTACCTGCTTTCTGGGCTGAGATGGGGAATCGCTGAATTTTGGACTCGGCTGGTGACAAAATGTTCCAAACACACCCCATGCACAACTCCACCGGGGAAGGTGCCAGAAACGAGTTCTGTTGGTAGTTTTTACACTACCCCGGTAGGCAGCTGAAAGGCACCACAAAACTTGTTCTACCTGCTTTCTGGGCTGAGATGGGGAATCGCTGAATTTTGGACTCGGCTGGTGACAAAATGTTCGAAACACACCCCATGCACAACTCCACCGGGGAAGGTGCCAGAAACGAGTTCTGTTGGTAGTTTTTACACTACCCCGGTAGGCAGCTGAAAGGCACCACAAAACTTGTTCTACCTGCTTTCTGGGCTGAGATGGGGAATCGCTGAATTTTGGACTCGGCTGGTGACAAAATGTTCCAAACACACCCCATGCACAACTCCACCGGGGAAGGTGCCAGAAACGAGTTCTGTTGGTAGTTTTTACACTACCCCGGTAGGCAGCTGAAAGGCACCACAAAACTTGTTCTACCTGCTTTCTGGGCTGAGATGGGGAATAGCTGAATTTTGGACTCGGCTGGTGACAAAATGTTCCAAACACACCCCATGCACAACTCCACCGGGGAAGGTGCCAGAAACGAGTTCTGTTGGTAGTTTTTACACTACCCCGGTAGGCAGCTGAAAGGTACCACAAAACTTGTTCTACCTGCTTTCTGGGCTGAGATGGGGAATCGCTGAATTTTGGACTTGGCTGGTGACAAAATGTTCCAAACACACCCCATGCACAACTCCACCGGGGAAGGTGCCAGAATCGAGTTCCGTTGGTAGTTTTTACACTACCCCGGTAGGCAAGAGAAAGGCACCACAAAACTTGTTCTACCTGCTTTCTGGGCTGAGATGGGGAATCGCTGAATTTTGGACTCGGCTGGTGACAAAATGTTCCAAACACACCCCATGCACAACTCCACCGGGGAAGGTGCCAGAAACGAGTTCTGTTGGTAGTTTTTACACTACCCCGGTAGGCAGCTGAAAGGCACCACAAAACTTGTTCTACCTGCTTTCTGGGCTGAGATGGGGAATCGCTGAATTTTGGACTCGGCTGGTGACAAAATGTTCCAAACACACCCCATGCACAACTCCACCGGGGAAGGTGCCAGAAAGGAGTTCTGTTGGTAGTTTTTACACTACCCCGGTAGGCAGCTGAAAGGCACCACAAAACTTGTTCTACCTGCTTTCTGGGCTGAGATGGGGAATCGCTGAATTTTGGACTCGGCTGGTGACAAAATGTTCCAAACACACCCCATGCACACCTCCACCGGGGAAGGTGCCAGAAACGAGTTCTGTTGGTAGTTTTTACACTACCCCGGTAGGCAGCTGAAAGGCACCACAAAACTTGTTCTACCTGCTTTCTGGGCTGAGATGGGGAATCGCTGAATTTTGGACTCGGCTGCTGACAAAATGTTCCAAACACACCCCATGCACAACTCCACCGGGGAAGGTGCCAGAAACGAGTTCTGTTGGTAGTTTTTACACTACCCCGGTAGGCAGCTGAAAGGCACCACAAAACTTGTTCTACCTGCTTTCTGGGCTGAGATGGGGAATCGCTGAATTTTGGACTCGGCTGCTGACAAAATGTTCCAAACACACCCCATGCACAACTCCACCGGGGAAGGTGCCAGAAACAAGTTCTGTTGGTAGTTTTTACACTACCCCGGTAGGCAGCTGAAAGGCACCACAAAACTTGTTCTACCTGCTTTCTGGGCTGAGATGGGGAATCGCTGAATTTTGGACTCGGCTGGTGACAAAATGTTCCAAACACACTTCATGCACAACTCCACCGGGGAAGGTGCCAGAAACGAGTTCTGTTGGTAGTTTTTACACTACCCCGGTAGGCAGCTGAAAGGCACCACAAAACTTGTTCTACCTGCTTTCTGGGCTGAGATGGGGAATCGCTGAATTTTGGACTCGGCTGGTGACAAAATGTTCCAAACACACCCCATGCACAACTCCACCGGGGAAGGTGCCAGAAACGAGTTCTGTTGGTAGTTTTTACACTACCCCGGTAGGCAAAAGAAAGGCACCACAAAACTTGTTCTACCTGCTTTCTGGGCTGAGATGGGGAATCGCTGAATTTTGGACTCGGCTGGTGACAAAATGTTCCAAACACACCCCATGCACACCTCCACCGGGGAAGGTGCCAGAAACGAGTTCTGTTGGTAGTTTTTACACTACCCCGGTAGGCAGCTGAAAGGCACCACAAAACTTGTTCTACCTGCTTTCTGGGCTGAGATGGGGAATCGCTGAATTTTGGACTCGGCTGGTGACAAAATGTTCCAAACACACCCCATGCACAACTCCACCGGGGAAGGTGCCAGAAACGAGTTCTGTTGGTAGTTTTTACACTACCCCGGTAGGCAGCTGAAAGGCACCACAAAACTTGTTCTACCTGCTTTCTGGGCTGAGATGGGGAATCGCTGAATTTTGGACTCGGCTGGTGACAAAATGTTCCAAACACACCCCATGCACAACTCCACCGGGGAAGGTGCCAGAAACGAGTTCTGTTGGTAGTTTTTACACTACCCCGGTAGGCAGCTGAAAGGCACCACAAAACTTGTTCTACCTGCTTTCTGGGCTGAGATGGGGAATAGCTGAATTTTGGACTCGGCTGGTGACAAAATGTTCCAAACACACCCCATGCACAACTCCACCGGGGAAGGTGCCAGAAACGAGTTCTGTTGGTAGTTTTTACACTACCCCGGTAGGCAGCTGAAAGGCACCACAAAACTTGTTCTACCTGCTTTCTGGGCTGAGATGGGGAATCGCTGAATTTTGGACTCGGCTGGTGACAAAATGTTCCAAACACACCCCATGCACAACTCCACCGGGGAAGGTGCCAGAAACGAGTTCTGTTGGTAGTTTTTACACTACCCCGGTAGGCAAGAGAAAGGCACCACAAAACTTGTTCTACCTGCTTTCTGGGCTGAGATGGGGAATCGCTGAATTTTGGACTCGGCTGGTGACAAAATGTTCCAAACACACCCCATGCACAACTCCACCGGGGAAGGTGCCAGAAACGAGTTCTGTTGGTAGTTTTTACACTACCCCGGTAGGCAGCTGAAAGGCACCACAAAAGTTTTTCTACCTGCTTTCTCGGCTGAGATGGGGAATCGCTGAATTTTGGACTCGGCTGGTGACAAAATGTTCCAAACACACCCCATGCACAACTCCACCGGGGAAGGTGCCAGAAACGAGTTCTGTTGGTAGTTTTTACACTACCCCGGTAGGCAGCTGAAAGGCACCACAAAACTTGTTCTACCTGCTTTCTGGGCTGAGATGGGGAATCACTGAATTTTGGACTCGGCTGGTGACAAAATGTTCCAAACACACCCCATGCACAACTCCACCGGGGAAGGTGCCAGAATCGAGTTCCGTTGGTAGTTTTTACACTACCCCGGTAGGCAAGAGAAAGGCACCACAAAACTTGTTGTACCTGCTTTCTGGGCTGAGATGGGGAACGGCTGAATTTTGGACTCGGCTGGTGACAAAATGTTCCAAACACACCCCATGCACAACTCCACCGGGGAAGGTGCCAGAAACGAGTTCTGTTGGTAGTTTTTACACTACCCCGGTAGGCAGCTGAAAGGCACCACAAAACTTGTTCTACCTGCTTTCTGGGCTGAGATGGGGAATCGCTGAATTTTGGACTTGGCTGGTGACAAAATGTTCCAAACACACCCCATGCACAACTCCACCGGGGAAGGTGCCAGAAACGAGTTCTGTTGGTAGTTTTTACACTACCCCGGTAGGCAGCTGAAAGGCACCACAAAACTTGTTGTACCTGCTTTCTGGGCTGAGATGGGGAATCGCTGAATTTTGGACTCGGCTGGTGACAAAATGTTCCAAACACACCCCATGCACACCTCCACCGGGGAAGGTGCCAGAAACGAGTTCTGTTGGTAGTTTTTACACTACCCCGGTAGGCAGCTGAAAGGCACCACAAAACTTGTTCTACCTGCTTTCTGGGCTGAGATGGGGAATCGCTGAATTTTGGACTCGGCTGGTGACAAAATGTTCCAAACACACCCCATGCACAACTCCACCGGGGAAGGTGCCAGAAACGAGTTCTGTTGGTAGTTTTTACACTACCCCGGTAGGCAGCTGAAAGGCACCACAAAACTTGTTCTACCTGCTTTCTGGGCTGAGATGGGGAATCGCTGAATTTTGGACTCGGCTGGTGACAAAATGTTCCAAACACACCCCATGCACAACTCCACCGGGGAAGGTGCCAGAAAGGAGTTCTGTTGGTAGTTTTTACACTACCCCAGTAGGCAGCTGAAAGGCACCACAAAACTTGTTCTACCTGCTTTCTGGGCTGAGATGGGGAATCGCTGAATTTTGGACTCGGCTGGTGACAAAATGTTCCAAACACACCCCATGCACAACTCCACCGGGGAAGGTGCCAGAAACGAGTTCTGTTGGTAGTTTTTACACTACCCCGGTAGGCAGCTGAAAGGCACCACAAAACTTGTTCTACCTGCTTTCTGGGCTGAGATGGAGAATCGCTGAATTTTGGACTCGGCTGGTGACAAAATGTTCCAAACACACCCCATGCACAACTCCACCGGGGAAGGTGCCAGAAACAAGTTCTGTTGGTAGTTTTTACACTACCCCGGTAGGCAGCTGAAAGGCACCACAAAACTTGTTCTACCTGCTTTCTGGGCTGAGATGGGGAATCGCTGAATTTTGGACTCGGCTGGTGACAAAATGTTCCAAACACACCCCATGCACAACTCCACCGGGGAAGGTGCCAGAAACGAGTTCTGTTGGTAGTTTTTACACTACCCCGGTAGGCAGCTGAAAGGCACCACAAAACTTGTTCTACCTGCTTTCTGGGCTGAGATGGGGAATCGCTGAATTTTGGACTCGGCTGGTGACAAAATGTTCCAAACACACCCCATGCACAACTCCACCGGGGAAGGTGCCAGAAACGAGTTCTGTTGGTAGTTTTTACACTACCCCGGTAGGCAGCTGAAAGGCACCACAAAACTTGTTCTACCTGCTTTCTGGGCTGAGATGGGGAATCGCTGAATTTTGGACTCGGCTGGTGACAAAATGTTCCAAACACACCCCATGCACAACTCCACCGGGGAAGGTGCCAGAAAGGAGTTCTGTTGGTAGTTTTTACACTACCCCGGTAGGCAGCTGAAAGGCACCATAAAACCGGTTCTACCTGCTTTCTGGGCTGAGATGGGGAATCGCTGAATTTTGGACTCGGCTGGTGACAAAATGTTCCAAACACACCCCATGCACAACTCCACCGGGGAAGGTGCCAGAAACGAGTTCTGTTGGTAGTTTTTACACTACCCCGGTAGGCAGCTGAAAGGCACCACAAAACTTGTTCTACCTGCTTTCTGGGCTGAGATGGGGAATCGCTGAATTTTGGACTCGGCTGGTGACAAAATGTTCGAAACACACCCCATGCACAACTCCACCGGGGAAGGTGCCAGAAACGAGTTCTGTTGGTAGTTTTTACACTACCCCGGTAGGCAGCTGAAAGGCACCACAAAACTTGTTCTACCTGCTTTCTGGGCTGAGATGGGGAATCGCTGACTTTTGGACTCGGCTGGTGACAAAATGTTCCAAACACACCCCATGCACACCTCCACCGGGGAAGGTGCCAGAAACGAGTTCTGTTGGTAGTTTTTACACTACCCCGGTAGGCAGCTGAAAGGCACCACAAAACTTGTTCTACCTGCTTTCTGGGCTGAGATGGGGAATCGCTGAATTTTGGACTCGGCTGGTGACAAAATGTTCGAAACACACCCCATGCACTACTCCACCGGGGAAGGTGCCAGAAACGAGTTCTGTTGGTAGTTTTTACACTACCCCGGTAGGCAGCTGAAAGGCACCACAAAACTTGTTCTACCTGCTTTCTGGGCTGAGATGGGGAATCGCTGAATTTTGGACTCGGCTGGTGACAAAATGTTCCAAACACACCCCATGCACAACTCCACCGGGGAAGGTGCCAGAAACGAGTTCTGTTGGTAGTTTTTACACTACCCCGGTAGGCAAGAGAAAGGCACCACAAAACTTGTTCTACCTGCTTTCTGGGCTGAGATGGGGAATCGCTGAATTTTGGACTCGGCTGGTGACAAAATGTTCCAAACACACCCCATGCACAACTCCACCGGGGAAGGTGCCAGAAACGAGTTCTGTTGGTAGTTTTTACACTACCCCGGTAGGCAGCTGAAAGGCACCATAAAACCGGTTCTACCTGCTTTCTGGGCTGAGATGGGGAATCGCTGAATTTTGGACTCGGCTGGTGACAAAATGTTCCAAACACACCCCATGCACAACTCCACCGGGGAAGGTGCCAGAAACGAGTTCTGTTGGTAGTTTTTACACTACCCCGGTAGGCAAGAGAAAGGCACCACAAAACTTGTTCTACCTGCTTTCTGGGCTGAGATGGGGAACGGCTGAATTTTGGACTCGGCTGGTAACAAAATGTTCCAAACACACCCCATGCACACCTCCACCGGGGAAGGTGCCAGAAACGAGTTCTGTTGGTAGTTTTTACACTACCCCGGTAGGCAGCTGAAAGGCACCACAAAACTTGTTCTACCTGCTTTCTGGGCTGAGATGGGGAATAGCTGAATTTTGGACTCGGCTGGTGACAAAATGTTCCAAACACACCCCATGCACAACTCCACCGGGGAAGGTGCCAGAATCGAGTTCCGTTGGTAGTTTTTACACTACCCCGGTAGGCAAGAGAAAGGCACCACAAAACTTGTTCTACCTGCTTTCTGGGCTGAGATGGGGAACGGCTGAATTTTGGACTCGGCTGGTAACAAAATGTTCCAAACACACCCCATGCACAACTCCACCGGGGAAGGTGCCAGAAACGAGTTCTGTTGGTAGTTTTTACACTACCCCGGTAGGCAGCTGAAAGGCACCACAAAACTTGTTGTACCTGCTTTCTGGGCTGAGATGGGGAATCGCTGAATTTTGGACTCGGCTGGTGACAAAATGTTCCAAACACATCCCATGCACAACTCCACCGGGGAAGGTGCCAGAAAGGAGTTCTGTTGGTAGTTTTTACACTACCCCGGTAGGCAGCTGAAAGGCACCACAAAACTTGTTGTACCTGCTTTCTGGGCTGAGATGGGGAATCGCTGAATTTTGGACTCGGCTGGTGACAAAATGTTCCAAACACACCCCATGCACACCTCCACCGGGGAAGGTGCCAGAAACGAGTTCTGTTGGTAGTTTTTACACTACCCCGGTAGGCAGCTGAAAGGCACCACAAAACTTGTTCTACCTGCTTTCTGGGCTGAGATGGGGAATCGCTGAATTTTGGACTCGGCTGGTGACAAAATGTTCCAAACACACCCCATGCACAACTCCACCGGGGAAGGTGCCAGAAACGAGTTCTGTTGGTAGTTTTTACACTACCCCGGTAGGCAGCTGAAAGGCACCACAAAACTTGTTCTACCTGCTTTCTGGGCTGAGATGGGGAATCGCTGAATTTTGGACTCGGCTGGTGACAAAATGTTCCAAACACACCCCATGCACAACTCCACCGGGGAAGGTGCCAGAAACGAGTTCTGTTGGTAGTTTTTACACTACCCCGGTAGGCAGCTGAAAGGCACCACAAAACTTGTTCTACCTGCTTTCTGGGCTGAGATGGGGAATCGCTGAATTTTGGACTCGGCTGGTGACAAAATGTTCCAAACACACCCCATGCACAACTCCACCGGGGAAGGTGCCAGAAACGAGTTCTGTTGGTAGTTTTTACACTACCCCGGTAGGCAGCTGAAAGGCACCATAAAACCGGTTCTACCTGCTTTCTGGGCTAGAGATGGGGAATCGCTGAATTTTGGACTCGGCTGGTGACAAAATGTTCCAAACACACCCCATGCACAACTCCACCGGGGAAGGTGCCAGAAACGAGTTCTGTTGGTAGTTTTTACACTACCCCGGTAGGCAAGAGAAAGGCACCACAAAACTTGTTCTACCTGCTTTCTGGGCTGAGATGGGGAACGGCTGAATTTTGGACTCGGCTGGTAACAAAATGTTCCAAACACACCCCATGCACACCTCCACCGGGGAAGGTGCCAGAAACGAGTTCTGTTGGTAGTTTTTACACTACCCCGGTAGGCAGCTGAAAGGCACCACAAAACTTGTTCTACCTGCTTTCTGGGCTGAGATGGGGAATCGCTGAATTTTGGACTCGGCTGGTGACAAAATGTTCCAAACACACCCCATGCACAACTCCACCGGGGAAGGTGCCAGAATCGAGTTCCGTTGGTAGTTTTTACACTACCCCGGTAGGCAAGAGAAAGGCACCACAAAACTTGTTCTACCTGCTTTCTGGGCTGAGATGGGGAACGGCTGAATTTTGGACTCGGCTGGTAACAAAATGTTCCAAACACACCCCATGCACAACTCCACCGGGGAAGGTGCCAGAAACGAGTTCTGTTGGTAGTTTTTACACTACCCCGGTAGGCAGCTGAAAGGCACCACAAAACTTGTTCTACCTGCTTTCTGGGCTGAGATGGGGAATCGCTGAATTTTGGACTCGGCTGGTGACAAAATGTTCCAAACACACCCCATGCACAACTCCACCGGGGAAGGTGCCAGAAAGGAGTTCTGTTGGTAGTTTTTACACTACCCCGGTAGGCAGCTGAAAGGCACCACAAAACTTGTTGTACCTGCTTTCTGGGCTGAGATGGGGAATCGCTGAATTTTGGACTCGGCTGGTGACAAAATGTTCCAAACACACCCCATGCACAACTCCACCGGGGAAGGTGCCAGAAAGGAGTTCTGTTGGTAGTTTTTACACTACCCCGGTAGGCAGCTGAAAGGCACCACAAAACTTGTTGTACCTGCTTTCTGGGCTGAGATGGGGAATCGCTGAATTTTGGACTCGGCTGGTGACAAAATGTTCCAAACACACCCCATGCACACCTCCACCGGGGAAGGTGCCAGAAACGAGTTCTGTTGGTAGTTTTTACACTACCCCGGTAGGCAGCTGAAAGGCACCACAAAACTTGTTGTACCTGCTTTCTGGGCTGAGATGGGGAATCGCTGAATTTTGGACTCGGCTGGTGACAAAATGTTCCAAACACACCCCATGCACAACTCCACCGGGGAAGGTGCCAGAAAGGAGTTCTGTTGGTAGTTTTTACACTACCCCGGTAGGCAGCTGAAAGGCACCACAAAACTTGTTGTACCTGCTTTCTGGGCTGAGATGGGGAATCGCTGAATTTTGGACTCGGCTGGTGACAAAATGTTCCAAACACACCCCATGCACACCTCCACCGGGGAAGGTGCCAGAAACGAGTTCTGTTGGTAGTTTTTACACTACCCCGGTAGGCAGCTGAAAGGCACCACAAAACTTGTTCTACCTGCTTTCTGGGCTGAGATGGGGAATCGCTGAATTTTGGACTCGGCTGGTGACAAAATGTTCCAAACACACCCCATGCACAACTCCACCGGGGAAGGTGCCAGAAACGAGTTCTGTTGGTAGTTTTTACACTACCCCGGTAGGCAGCTGAAAGGCACCACAAAACTTGTTCTACCTGCTTTCTGGGCTGAGATGGGGAATCGCTGAATTTTGGACTCGGCTGGTGACAAAATGTTCCAAACACACCCCATGCACAACTCCACCGGGGAAGGTGCCAGAAACGAGTTCTGTTGGTAGTTTTTACACTACCCCGGTAGGCAGCTGAAAGGCACCACAAAACTTGTTCTACCTGCTTTCTGGGCTGAGATGGGGAATCGCTGAATTTTGGACTCGGCTGGTGACAAAATGTTCCAAACACACCCCATGCACAACTCCACCGGGGAAGGTGCCAGAAACGAGTTCTGTTGGTAGTTTTTACACTACCCCGGTAGGCAGCTGAAAGGCACCATAAAACCGGTTCTACCTGCTTTCTGGGCTGAGATGGGGAATCGCTGAATTTTGGACTCGGCTGGTGACAAAATGTTCCAAACACACCCCATGCACAACTCCACCGGGGAAGGTGCCAGAAACGAGTTCTGTTGGTAGTTTTTACACTACCCCGGTAGGCAAGAGAAAGGCACCACAAAACTTGTTCTACCTGCTTTCTGGGCTGAGATGGGGAACGGCTGAATTTTGGACTCGGCTGGTAACAAAATGTTCCAAACACACCCCATGCACACCTCCACCGGGGAAGGTGCCAGAAACGAGTTCTGTTGGTAGTTTTTACACTACCCCGGTAGGCAGCTGAAAGGCACCACAAAACTTGTTCTACCTGCTTTCTGGGCTGAGATGGGGAATAGCTGAATTTTGGACTCGGCTGGTGACAAAATGTTCCAAACACACCCCATGCACAACTCCACCGGGGAAGGTGCCAGAATCGAGTTCCGTTGGTAGTTTTTACACTACCCCGGTAGGCAAGAGAAAGGCACCACAAAACTTGTTCTACCTGCTTTCTGGGCTGAGATGGGGAACGGCTGAATTTTGGACTCGGCTGGTAACAAAATGTTCCAAACACACCCCATGCACAACTCCACCGGGGAAGGTGCCAGAAACGAGTTCTGTTGGTAGTTTTTACACTACCCCGGTAGGCAGCTGAAAGGCACCACAAAACTTGTTCTACCTGCTTTCTGGGCTGAGATGGGGAATCGCTGAATTTTGGACTCGGCTGGTGACAAAATGTTCCAAACACACCCCATGCACAACTCCACCGGGGAAGGTGCCAGAAAGGAGTTCTGTTGGTAGTTTTTACACTACCCCGGTAGGCAGCTGAAAGGCACCACAAAACTTGTTGTACCTGCTTTCTGGGCTGAGATGGGGAATCGCTGAATTTTGGACTCGGCTGGTGACAAAATGTTCCAAACACACCCCATGCACAACTCCACCGGGGAAGGTGCCAGAAAGGAGTTCTGTTGGTAGTTTTTACACTACCCCGGTAGGCAGCTGAAAGGCACCACAAAACTTGTTGTACCTGCTTTCTGGGCTGAGATGGGGAATCGCTGAATTTTGGACTCGGCTGGTGACAAAATGTTCCAAACACACCCCATGCACACCTCCACCGGGGAAGGTGCCAGAAACGAGTTCTGTTGGTAGTTTTTACACTACCCCGGTAGGCAGCTGAAAGGCACCACAAAACTTGTTCTACCTGCTTTCTGGGCTGAGATGGGGAATCGCTGAATTTTGGACTCGGCTGCTGACAAAATGTTCCAAACACACCCCATGCACAACTCCACCGGGGAAGGTGCCAGAAACGAGTTCTGTTGGTAGTTTTTACACTACCCCGGTAGGCAGCTGAAAGGCACCACAAAACTTGTTCTACCTGCTTTCTGGGCTGAGATGGGGAATAGCTGAATTTTGGACTCGGCTGGTGACAAAATGTTCCAAACACACCCCATGCACAACTCCACCGGGGAAGGTGCCAGAATCGAGTTCCGTTGGTAGTTTTTACACTACCCCGGTAGGCAAGAGAAAGGCACCACAAAACTTGTTCTACCTGCTTTCTGGGCTGAGATGGGGAACGGCTGAATTTTGGACTCGGCTGGTAACAAAATGTTCCAAACACACCCCATGCACAACTCCACCGGGGAAGGTGCCAGAAACGAGTTCTGTTGGTAGTTTTTACACTACCCCGGTAGGCAGCTGAAAGGCACCACAAAACTTGTTCTACCTGCTTTCTGGGCTGAGATGGGGAATCGCTGAATTTTGGACTCGGCTGGTGACAAAATGTTCCAAACACACCCCATGCACAACTCCACCGGGGAAGGTGCCAGAAAGGAGTTCTGTTGGTAGTTTTTACACTACCCCGGTAGGCAGCTGAAAGGCACCACAAAACTTGTTGTACCTGCTTTCTGGGCTGAGATGGGGAATCGCTGACTTTTGGACTCGGCTGGTGACAAAATGTTCCAAACACACCCCATGCACACCTCCACCGGGGAAGGTGCCAGAAACGAGTTCTGTTGGTAGTTTTTACACTACCCCGGTAGGCAGCTGAAAGGCACCACAAAACTTGTTCTACCTGCTTTCTGGGCTGAGATGGGGAATCGCTGAATTTTGGACTCGGCTGGTGACAAAATGTTCCAAACACACCCCATGCACAACTCCACCGGGGAAGGTGCCAGAAACGAGTTCTGTTGGTAGTTTTTACACTACCCCGGTAGGCAGCTGAAAGGCACCACAAAACTTGTTCTACCTGCTTTCTGGGCTGAGATGGGGAATCGCTGAATTTTGGACTCGGCTGGTGACAAAATGTTCCAAACACACCCCATGCACAACTCCACCGGGGAAGGTGCCAGAAACGAGTTCTGTTGGTAGTTTTTACACTACCCCGGTAGGCAGCTGAAAGGCACCACAAAACTTGTTCTACCTGCTTTCTGGGCTGAGATGGGGAATCGCTGAATTTTGGACTCGGCTGGTGACAAAATGTTCCAAACACACCCCATGCACAACTCCACCGGGGAAGGTGCCAGAAACGAGTTCTGTTGGTAGTTTTTACACTACCCCGGTAGGCAGCTGAAAGGCACCATAAAACCGGTTCTACCTGCTTTCTGGGCTGAGATGGGGAATCGCTGAATTTTGGACTCGGCTGGTGACAAAATGTTCCAAACACACCCCATGCACAACTCCACCGGGGAAGGTGCCAGAAACGAGTTCTGTTGGTAGTTTTTACACTACCCCGGTAGGCAAGAGAAAGGCACCACAAAACTTGTTCTACCTGCTTTCTGGGCTGAGATGGGGAACGGCTGAATTTTGGACTCGGCTGGTAACAAAATGTTCCAAACACACCCCATGCACACCTCCACCGGGGAAGGTGCCAGAAACGAGTTCTGTTGGTAGTTTTTACACTACCCCGATAGGCAGCTGAAAGGCACCACAAAACTTGTTCTACCTGCTTTCTGGGCTGAGATGGGGAATAGCTGAATTTTGGACTCGGCTGGTGACAAAATGTTCCAAACACACCCCATGCACAACTCCACCGGGGAAGGTGCCAGAATCGAGTTCCGTTGGTAGTTTTTACACTACCCCGGTAGGCAAGAGAAAGGCACCACAAAACTTGTTCTACCTGCTTTCTGGGCTGAGATGGGGAACGGCTGAATTTTGGACTCGGCTGGTAACAAAATGTTCCAAACACACCCCATGCACAACTCCACCGGGGAAGGTGCCAGAAACGAGTTCTGTTGGTAGTTTTTACACTACCCCGGTAGGCAGCTGAAAGGCACCACAAAACTTGTTCTACCTGCTTTCTGGGCTGAGATGGGGAATCGCTGAATTTTGGACTCGGCTGGTGACAAAATGTTCCAAACACACCCCATGCACAACTCCACCGGGGAAGGTGCCAGAAACGAGTTCTGTTGGTAGTTTTTACACTACCCCGGTAGGCAGCTGAAAGGCACCACAAAACTTGTTCTACCTGCTTTCTGGGCTGAGATGGGGAATCGCTGAATTTTGGACTCGGCTGGTGACAAAATGTTCCAAACACACCCCATGCACACCTCCACCGGGGAAGGTGCCAGAAACGAGTTCTGTTGGTAGTTTTTACACTACCCCGGTAGGCAGCTGAAAGGCACCACAAAACTTGTTCTACCTGCTTTCTGGGCTGAGATGGGGAATCGCTGAATTTTGGACTCGGCTGCTGACAAAATGTTCCAAACACACCCCATGCACAACTCCACCGGGGAAGGTGCCAGAAACGAGTTCTGTTGGTAGTTTTTACACTACCCCGGTAGGCAGCTGAAAGGCACCACAAAACTTGTTCTACCTGCTTTCTGGGCTGAGATGGGGAATCGCTGAATTTTGGACTCGGCTGGTGACAAAATGTTCCAAACACACCCCATGCACAACTCCACCGGGGAAGGTGCCAGAAACGAGTTCTGTTGGTAGTTTTTACACTACCCCGGTAGGCAGCTGAAAGGCACCACAAAACTTGTTCTACCTGCTTTCTGGGCTGAGATGGGGAATCGCTGAATTTTGGACTCGGCTGGTGACAAAATGTTCCAAACACACCCCATGCACAACTCCACCGGGGAAGGTGCCAGAAACGAGTTCTGTTGGTAGTTTTTACACTACCCCGGTAGGCAGCTGAAAGGCACCACAAAACTTGTTCTACCTGCTTTCTGGGCTGAGATGGGGAATCGCTGAATTTTGGACTCGGCTGGTGACAAAATGTTCCAAACACACCCCATGCACAACTCCACCGGGGAAGGTGCCAGAAACGAGTTCTGTTGGTAGTTTTTACACTACCCCGGTAGGCAAAAGAAAGGCACCACAAAACTTGTTCTACCTGCTTTCTGGGCTGAGATGGAGAATCGCTGAATTTTGGACTCGGCTGGTGACAAAATGTTCCAAACACACCCCATGCACACCTCCACCGGGGAAGGTGCCAGAAACGAGTTCTGTTGGTAGTTTTTACACTACCCCGGTAGGCAGCTGAAAGGCACCACAAAACTTGTTCTACCTGCTTTCTGGGCTGAGATGGGGAATCGCTGAATTTTGGACTCGGCTGGTGACAAAATGTTCCAAACACACCCCATGCACAACTCCACCGGGGAAGGTGCCAGAAACGAGTTCTGTTGGTAGTTTTTACACTACCCCGGTAGGCAGCTGAAAGGCACCACAAAACTTGTTCTACCTGCTTTCTGGGCTGAGATGGGGAATCGCTGAATTTTGGACTCGGCTGGTGACAAAATGTTCCAAACACACCCCATGCACAACTCCACCGGGGAAGGTGCCAGAAAGGAGTTCTGTTGGTAGTTTTTACACTACCCCGGTAGGCAGCTGAAAGGCACCACAAAACTTGTTCTACCTGCTTTCTGGGCTGAGATGGGGAATAGCTGAATTTTGGACTCGGCTGGTGACAAAATGTTCCAAACACACCCCATGCACAACTCCACCGGGGAAGGTGCCAGAAACGAGTTCTGTTGGTAGTTTTTACACTACCCCGGTAGGCAGCTGAAAGGCACCACAAAACTTGTTCTACCTGCTTTCTGGGCTGAGATGGGGAATCGCTGAATTTTGGACTCGGCTGGTGACAAAATGTTCCAAACACACCCCATGCACAACTCCACCGGGGAAGGTGCCAGAAAGGAGTTCTGTTGGTAGTTTTTACACTACCCCGGTAGGCAAGAGAAAGGCACCACAAAACTTGTTCTACCTGCTTCTGGGCTGAGATGGGGAATCGCTGAATTTTGGACTTGGCTGGTGACAAAATGTTCCAAACACACCCCATGCACAACTCCACCGGGGAAGGTGCCAGAAACGAGTTCTGTTGGTAGTTTTTACACTACCCCGGTAGGCAGCTGAAAGGCACCACAAAAGTTTTTCTACCTGCTTTCTCGGCTGAGATGGGGAATCGCTGAATTTTGGACTCGGCTGGTGACAAAATGTTCCAAACACACCCCATGCACAACTCCACCGGGGAAGGTGCCAGAAACGAGTTCTGTTGGTAGTTTTTACACTACCCCGGTAGGCAGCTGAAAGGCACCACAAAACTTGTTCTACCTGCTTTCTGGGCTGAGATGGGGAATCACTGAATTTTGGACTCGGCTGGTGACAAAATGTTCCAAACACACCCCATGCACAACTCCACCGGGGAAGGTGCCAGAATCGAGTTCCGTTGGTAGTTTTTACACTACCCCGGTAGGCAAGAGAAAGGCACCAAAAAAATTGTTCTACCTGCTTTCTGGGCTGAGATGGGGAACGGCTGAATTTTGGACTCGGCTGGTAACAAAATGTTCCAAACACACCCCATGCACAACTCCACCGGGGAAGGTGCCAGAAACGAGTTCTGTTGGTAGTTTTTACACTACCCCGGTAGGCAGCTGAAAGGCACCACAAAACTTGTTCTACCTGCTTTCTGGGCTGAGATGGGGAATCGCTGAATTTTGGACTTGGCTGGTGACAAAATGTTCCAAACACACCCCATGCACAACTCCACCGGGGAAGGTGCCAGAAACGAGTTCTGTTGGTAGTTTTTACACTACCCCGGTAGGCAGCTGAAAGGCACCACAAAACTTGTTGTACCTGCTTTCTGGGCTGAGATGGGGAATCGCTGAATTTTGGACTCGGCTGGTGACAAAATGTTCCAAACACACCCCATGCACACCTCCACCGGGGAAGGTGCCAGAAACGAGTTCTGTTGGTAGTTTTTACACTACCCCGGTAGGCAGCTGAAAGGCACCACAAAACTTGTTCTACCTGCTTTCTGGGCTGAGATGGGGAATCGCTGAATTTTGGACTCGGCTGGTGACAAAATGTTCCAAACACACCCCATGCACAACTCCACCGGGGAAGGTGCCAGAAACGAGTTCTGTTGGTAGTTTTTACACTACCCCGGTAGGCAGCTGAAAGGCACCACAAAACTTGTTCTACCTGCTTTCTGGGCTGAGATGGGGAATAGCTGAATTTTGGACTCGGCTGGTGACAAAATGTTCCAAACACACCCCATGCACAACTCCACCGGGGAAGGTGCCAGAAACGAGTTCTGTTGGTAGTTTTTACACTACCCCGGTAGGCAGCTGAAAGGCACCACAAAACTTGTTCTACCTGCTTTCTGGGCTGAGATGGGGAATCGCTGAATTTTGGACTCGGCTGGTGACAAAATGTTCCAAACACACCCCATGCACAACTCCACCGGGGAAGGTGCCAGAAAGGAGTTCTGTTGGTAGTTTTTACACTACCCCGGTAGGCAAGAGAAAGGCACCACAAAACTTGTTCTACCTGCTTTCTGGGCTGAGATGGGGAATCGCTGAATTTTGGACTCGGCTGGTGACAAAATGTTCCAAACACACCCCATGCACAACTCCACCGGGGAAGGTGCCAGAAACGAGTTCTGTTGGTAGTTTTTACACTACCCCGGTAGGCAGCTGAAAGGCACCACAAAAGTTTTTCTACCTGCTTTCTCGGCTGAGATGGGGAATCGCTGAATTTTGGACTCGGCTGGTGACAAAATGTTCCAAACACACCCCATGCACAACTCCACCGGGGAAGGTGCCAGAAACGAGTTCCGTTGGTAGTTTTTACACTACCCCGGTAGGCAGCTGAAAGGCACCACAAAACTTGTTCTACCTGCTTTCTGGGCTGAGATGGGGAATCGCTGAATTTTGGACTCGGCTGGTAACAAAATGTTCCAAACACACCCCATGCACAACTCCACCGGGGAAGGTGCCAGAAACGAGTTCTGTTGGTAGTTTTTACACTACCCCGGTAGGCAGCTGAAAGGCACCACAAAACTTGTTCTACCTGCTTTCTGGGCTGAGATGGGGAATCGCTGAATTTTGGACTTGGCTGGTGACAAAATGTTCCAAACACACCCCATGCACAACTCCACCGGGGAAGGTGCCAGAAACGAGTTCTGTTGGTAGTTTTTACACTACCCCGGTAGGCAGCTGAAAGGCACCACAAAACTTGTTGTACCTGCTTTCTGGGCTGAGATGGGGAATCGCTGAATTTTGGACTCGGCTGGTGACAAAATGTTCCAAACACACCCCATGCACACCTCCACCGGGGAAGGTGCCAGAAACGAGTTCTGTTGGTAGTTTTTACACTACCCCGGTAGGCAGCTGAAAGGCACCACAAAACTTGTTCTACCTGCTTTCTGGGCTGAGATGGGGAATCGCTGAATTTTGGACTCGGCTGGTGACAAAATGTTCCAAACACACCCCATGCACAACTCCACCGGGGAAGGTGCCAGAAACGAGTTCTGTTGGTAGTTTTTACACTACCCCGGTAGGCAGCTGAAAGGCACCACAAAACTTGTTCTACCTGCTTTCTGGGCTGAGATGGGGAATCGCTGAATTTTGGACTCGGCTGGTGACAAAATGTTCCAAACACACCCCATGCACAACTCCACCGGGGAAGGTGCCAGAAACGAGTTCTGTTGGTAGTTTTTACACTACCCCGGTAGGCAGCTGAAAGGCACCACAAAACTTGTTCTACCTGCTTTCTGGGCTGAGATGGGGAATCGCTGAATTTTGGACTCGGCTGGTGACAAAATGTTCCAAACACACCCCATGCACAACTCCACCGGGGAAGGTGCCAGAAAGGAGTTCTGTTGGTAGTTTTTACACTACCCCAGTAGGCAGCTGAAAGGCACCACAAAACTTGTTCTACCTGCTTTCTGGGCTGAGATGGGGAATCGCTGAATTTTGGACTCGGCTGGTGACAAAATGTTCCAAACACACCCCATGCACAACTCCACCGGGGAAGGTGCCAGAAACGAGTTCTGTTGGTAGTTTTTACACTACCCCGGTAGGCAGCTGAAAGGCACCACAAAACTTGTTCTACCTGCTTTCTGGGCTGAGATGGAGAATCGCTGAATTTTGGACTCGGCTGGTGACAAAATGTTCCAAACACACCCCATGCACACCTCCACCGGGGAAGGTGCCAGAAACAAGTTCTGTTGGTAGTTTTTACACTACCCCGGTAGGCAGCTGAAAGGCACCACAAAACTTGTTCTACCTGCTTTCTGGGCTGAGATGGGGAATCGCTGAATTTTCGACTCGGCTGGTGACAAAATGTTCCAAACACACCCCATGCACAACTCCACCGGGGAAGGTGCCAGAAACGAGTTCTGTTGGTAGTTTTTACACTACCCCGGTAGGCAGCTGAAAGGCACCACAAAACTTGTTCTACCTGCTTTCTGGGCTGAGATGGGGAATCGCTGAATTTTGGACTCGGCTGGTGACAAAATGTTCCAAACACACCCCATGCACAACTCCACCGGGGAAGGTGCCAGAAACGAGTTCTGTTGGTAGTTTTTACACTACCCCGGTAGGCAGCTGAAAGGCACCACAAAACTTGTTCTACCTGCTTTCTGGGCTGAGATGGGGAATCGCTGAATTTTGGACTCGGCTGGTGACAAAATGTTCCAAACACACCCCATGCACAACTCCACCGGGGAAGGTGCCAGAAAGGAGTTCTGTTGGTAGTTTTTACACTACCCCGGTAGGCAGCTGAAAGGCACCATAAAACCGGTTCTACCTGCTTTCTGGGCTGAGATGGGGAATCGCTGAATTTTGGACTCGGCTGGTGACAAAATGTTCCAAACACACCCCATGCACAACTCCACCGGGGAAGGCCAGAAACGAGTTCTGTTGGTAGTTTTTACACTACCCCGGTAGGCACCTGAAAGGCACCACAAAACTTGTTCTACCTGCTTTCTGGGCTGAGATGGGGAATCGCTGAATTTTGGACTCGGCTGGTGACAAAATGTTCCAAACACACCCCATGCACAACTCCACCGGGGAAGGTGCCAGAAACGAGTTCCGTTGGTAGTTTTTACACTACCCCGGTAGGCAGCTGAAAGGCACCACAAAACTTGTTCTACCTGCTTTCTGGGCTGAGATGGGGAATCGCTGAATTTTGGACTCGGCTGGTGACAAAATGTTCCAAACACACCCCATGCACAACTCCACCGGGGAAGGTGCCAGAAACGAGTTCTGTTGGTAGTTTTTACACTACCCCGGTAGGCAGCTGAAAGGCACCACAAAACTTGTTCTACCTGCTTTCTGGGCTGAGATGGAGAATCGCTGAATTTTGGACTCGGCTGGTGACAAAATGTTCCAAACACACCCCATGCACACCTCCACCGGGGAAGGTGCCAGAAACAAGTTCTGTTGGTAGTTTTTACACTACCCCGGTAGGCAGCTGAAAGGCACCACAAAACTTGTTCTACCTGCTTTCTGGGCTGAGATGGGGAATCGCTGAATTTTCGACTCGGCTGGTGACAAAATGTTCCAAACACACCCCATGCACAACTCCACCGGGGAAGGTGCCAGAAACGAGTTCTGTTGGTAGTTTTTACACTACCCCCGGTAGGCAGCTGAAAGGCACCACAAAACTTGTTCTACCTGCTTTCTGGGCTGAGATGGGGAATCGCTGAATTTTGGACTCGGCTGGTGACAAAATGTTCCAAACACACCCCATGCACAACTCCACCGGGGAAGGTGCCAGAAACGAGTTCTGTTGGTAGTTTTTACACTACCCCCGGTAGGCAGCTGAAAGGCACCACAAAACTTGTTCTACCTGCTTTCTGGGCTGAGATGGGGAATCGCTGAATTTTGGACTCGGCTGGTGACAAAATGTTCCAAACACACCCCATGCACAACTCCACCGGGGAAGGTGCCAGAAACGAGTTCTGTTGGTAGTTTTTACACTACCCCGGTAGGCAGCTGAAAGGCACCATAAAACCGGTTCTACCTGCTTTCTGGGCTGAGATGGGGAATCGCTGAATTTTGGACTCGGCTGGTGACAAAATGTTCCAAACACACCCCATGCACAACTCCACCGGGGAAGGTGCCAGAAACGAGTTCTGTTGGTAGTTTTTACACTACCCCGGTAGGCACCTGAAAGGCACCACAAAACTTGTTCTACCTGCTTTCTGGGCTGAGATGGGGAATCGCTGAATTTTGGACTCGGCTGGTGACAAAATGTTCCAAACACACCCCATGCACAACTCCACCGGGGAAGGTGCCAGAAACGAGTTCTGTTGGTAGTTTTTACACTACCCCGGTAGGCAGCTGAAAGGCACCACAAAACTTGTTCTACCTGCTTTCTGGGCTGAGATGGGGAATCGCTGAATTTTGGACTCGGCTGGTGACAAAATGTTCCAAACACACCCCATGCACACCTCCACCGGGGAAGGTGCCAGAAACGAGTTCTGTTGGTAGTTTTTACACTACCCCGGTAGGCAGCTGAAAGGCACCACAAAACTTGTTCTACCTGCTTTCTGGGCTGAGATGGGGAATCGCTGAATTTTGGACTCGGCTGGTGACAAAATGTTCCAAACACACCCCATGCACAACTCCACCGGGGAAGGTGCCAGAAAGGAGTTCTGTTGGTAGTTTTTACACTACCCCAGTAGGCAGCTGAAAGGCACCACAAAACTTGTTCTACCTGCTTTCTGGGCTGAGATGGGGAATCGCTGAATTTTGGACTCGGCTGGTGACAAAATGTTCCAAACACACCCCATGCACAACTCCACCGGGGAAGGTGCCAGAAACGAGTTCTGTTGGTAGTTTTTACACTACCCCGGTAGGCAGCTGAAAGGCACCACAAAACTTGTTCTACCTGCTTTCTGGGCTGAGATGGAGAATCGCTGAATTTTGGACTCGGCTGGTGACAAAATGTTCCAAACACACCCCATGCACACCTCCACCGGGGAAGGTGCCAGAAACAAGTTCTGTTGGTAGTTTTTACACTACCCCGGTAGGCAGCTGAAAGGCACCACAAAACTTGTTCTACCTGCTTTCTGGGCTGAGATGGGGAATCGCTGAATTTTCGACTCGGCTGGTGACAAAATGTTCCAAACACACCCCATGCACAACTCCACCGGGGAAGGTGCCAGAAACGAGTTCTGTTGGTAGTTTTTACACTACCCCGGTAGGCAGCTGAAAGGCACCACAAAACTTGTTCTACCTGCTTTCTGGGCTGAGATGGGGAATCGCTGAATTTTGGACTCGGCTGGTGACAAAATGTTCCAAACACACCCCATGCACAACTCCACCGGGGAAGGTGCCAGAAACGAGTTCTGTTGGTAGTTTTTACACTACCCCGGTAGGCAGCTGAAAGGCACCACAAAACTTGTTCTACCTGCTTTCTGGGCTGAGATGGGGAATCGCTGAATTTTGGACTCGGCTGGTGACAAAATGTTCCAAACACACCCCATGCACAACTCCACCGGGGAAGGTGCCAGAAAGGAGTTCTGTTGGTAGTTTTTACACTACCCCGGTAGGCAGCTGAAAGGCACCATAAAACCGGTTCTACCTGCTTTCTGGGCTGAGATGGGGAATCGCTGAATTTTGGACTCGGCTGGTGACAAAATGTTCCAAACACACCCCATGCACAACTCCACCGGGGAAGGTGCCAGAAACGAGTTCTGTTGGTAGTTTTTACACTACCCCGGTAGGCACCTGAAAGGCACCACAAAACTTGTTCTACCTGCTTTCTGGGCTGAGATGGGGAATCGCTGAATTTTGGACTCGGCTGGTGACAAAATGTTCCAAACACACCCCATGCACAACTCCACCGGGGAAGGTGCCAGAAACGAGTTCCGTTGGTAGTTTTTACACTACCCCGGTAGGCAGCTGAAAGGCACCACAAAACTTGTTCTACCTGCTTTCTGGGCTGAGATGGGGAATCGCTGAATTTTGGACTCGGCTGGTGACAAAATGTTCCAAACACACCCCATGCACAACTCCACCGGGGAAGGTGCCAGAAACGAGTTCTGTTGGTAGTTTTTACACTACCCCGGTAGGCAGCTGAAAGGCACCACAAAACTTGTTCTACCTGCTTTCTGGGCTGAGATGGAGAATCGCTGAATTTTGGACTCGGCTGGTGACAAAATGTTCCAAACACACCCCATGCACACCTCCACCGGGGAAGGTGCCAGAAACAAGTTCTGTTGGTAGTTTTTACACTACCCCGGTAGGCAGCTGAAAGGCACCACAAAACTTGTTCTACCTGCTTTCTGGGCTGAGATGGGGAATCGCTGAATTTTCGACTCGGCTGGTGACAAAATGTTCCAAACACACCCCATGCACAACTCCACCGGGGAAGGTGCCAGAAACGAGTTCTGTTGGTAGTTTTTACACTACCCCGGTAGGCAGCTGAAAGGCACCACAAAACTTGTTCTACCTGCTTTCTGGGCTGAGATGGGGAATCGCTGAATTTTGGACTCGGCTGGTGACAAAATGTTCCAAACACACCCCATGCACAACTCCACCGGGGAAGGTGCCAGAAACGAGTTCTGTTGGTAGTTTTTACACTACCCCGGTAGGCAGCTGAAAGGCACCACAAAACTTGTTCTACCTGCTTTCTGGGCTGAGATGGGGAATCGCTGAATTTTGGACTCGGCTGCTGACAAAATGTTCCAAACACACCCCATGCACAACTCCACCGGGGAAGGTGCCAGAAAGGAGTTCTGTTGGTAGTTTTTACACTACCCCGGTAGGCAGCTGAAAGGCACCATAAAACCGGTTCTACCTGCTTTCTGGGCTGAGATGGGGAATCGCTGAATTTTGGACTCGGCTGGTGACAAAATGTTCCAAACACACCCCATGCACAACTCCACCGGGGAAGGTGCCAGAAACGAGTTCTGTTGGTAGTTTTTACACTACCCCGGTAGGCACCTGAAAGGCACCACAAAACTTGTTCTACCTGCTTTCTGGGCTGAGATGGGGAATCGCTGAATTTTGGACTCGGCTGGTGACAAAATGTTCCAAACACACCCCATGCACAACTCCACCGGGGAAGGTGCCAGAAACGAGTTCCGTTGGTAGTTTTTACACTACCCCGGTAGGCAGCTGAAAGGCACCACAAAACTTGTTCTACCTGCTTTCTGGGCTGAGATGGGGAATCGCTGAATTTTGGACTCGGCTGGTGACAAAATGTTCCAAACACACCCCATGCACAACTCCACCGGGGAAGGTGGCAGAAACGAGTTCTGTTGGTAGTTTTTACACTACCCCGGTAGGCAGCTGAAAGGCACCACAAAACTTGTTCTACCTGCTTTCTGGGCTGAGATGGGGAATCGCTGAATTTTGGACTCGGCTGGTGACAAAATGTTCCAAACACACCCCATGCACAACTCCACCGGGGAAGGTGCCAGAAACGAGTTCTGTTGGTAGTTTTTACACTACCCCGGTAGGCAGCTGAAAGGCACCACAAAACTTGTTCTACCTGCTTTCTGGGCTGAGATGGGGAATCGCTGAATTTTCGACTCGGCTGGTGACAAAATGTTCCAAACACACCCCATGCACAACTCCACCGGGGAAGGTGCCAGAAAGGAGTTCTGTTGGTAGTTTTTACACTACCCCGGTAGGCAGCTGAAAGGCACCACAAAACTTGTTCTACCTGCTTTCTGGGCTGAGATGGGGAATCGCTGAATTTTGGACTCGGCTGGTGACAAAATGTTCCAAACACACCCCATGCACAACTCCACCGGGGAAGGTGCCAGAAACGAGTTCTGTTGGTAGTTTTTACACTACCCCGGTAGGCAGCTGAAAGGCACCACAAAACTTGTTCTACCTGCTTTCTGGGCTGAGATGGGGAATCGCTGAATTTTCGACTCGGCTGGTGACAAAATGTTCCAAACACACCCCATGCACAACTCCACCGGGGAAGGTGCCAGAAACGAGTTCTGTTGGTAGTTTTTACACTACCCCGGTAGGCAGCTGAAAGGCACCACAAAACTTGTTCTACCTGCTTTCTGGGCTGAGATGGGGAATCGCTGAATTTTGGACTCGGCTGGTGACAAAATGTTCCAAACACACCCCATGCACAACTCCACCGGGGAAGGTGCCAGAAACGAGTTCTGTTGGTAGTTTTTACACTACCCCGGTAGGCAGCTGAAAGGCACCACAAAACTTGTTCTACCTGCTTTCTGGGCTGAGATGGGGAATCGCTGAATTTTGGACTCGGCTGGTGACAAAATGTTCCAAACACACCCCATGCACACCTCCACCGGGGAAGGTGCCAGAAACGAGTTCTGTTGGTAGTTTTTACACTACCCCGGTAGGCAGCTGAAAGGCACCACAAAACTTGTTCTACCTGCTTTCTGGGCTGAGATGGGGAATCGCTGAATTTTCGACTCGGCTGGTGACAAAATGTTCCAAACACACCCCATGCACAACTCCACCGGGGAAGGTGCCAGAAACGAGTTCTGTTGGTAGTTTTTACACTACCCCGGTAGGCAGCTGAAAGGCACCACAAAACTTGTTCTACCTGCTTTCTGGGCTGAGATGGGGAATCGCTGACTTTTGGACTCGGCTGGTGACAAAATGTTCCAAACACACCCCATGCACAACTCCACCGGGGAAGGTGCCAGAAACGAGTTCTGTTGGTAGTTTTTACACTACCCCGGTAGGCAGCTGAAAGGCACCACAAAACTTGTTCTACCTGCTTTCTGGGCTGAGATGGGGAATCGCTGAATTTTGGACTCGGCTGGTGACAAAATGTTCCAAACACACCCCATGCACAACTCCACCGGGGAAGGTGCCAGAAACGAGTTCTGTTGGTAGTTTTTACACTACCCCGGTAGGCAGCTGAAAGGCACCACAAAACTTGTTCTACCTGCTTTCTGGGCTGAGATGGGGAATCGCTGAATTTTGGACTCGGCTGCTGACAAAATGTTCCAAACACACCCCATGCACAACTCCACCGGGGAAGGTGCCAGAAACGAGTTCTGTTGGTAGTTTTTACACTACCCCGGTAGGCAGCTGAAAGGCACCACAAAACTTGTTCTACCTGCTTTCTGGGCTGAGATGGGGAATCGCTGAATTTTGGACTCGGCTGGTGACAAAATGTTCCAAACACACCCCATGCACACCTCCACCGGGGAAGGTGCCAGAAACGAGTTCTGTTGGTAGTTTTTACACTACCCCGGTAGGCAGCTGAAAGGCACCACAAAACTTGTTCTACCTGCTTTCTGGGCTGAGATGGGGAATCGCTGAATTTTCGACTCGGCTGGTGACAAAATGTTCCAAACACACCCCATGCACAACTCCACCGGGGAAGGTGCCAGAAACGAGTTCTGTTGGTAGTTTTTACACTACCCCGGTAGGCAGCTGAAAGGCACCACAAAACTTGTTCTACCTGCTTTCTGGGCTGAGATGGGGAATCGCTGAATTTTGGACTCGGCTGGTGACAAAATGTTCCAAACACACCCCATGCACAACTCCACCGGGGAAGGTGCCAGAAACGAGTTCTGTTGGTAGTTTTTACACTACCCCGGTAGGCAGCTGAAAGGCACCACAAAACTTGTTCTACCTGCTTTCTGGGCTGAGATGGGGAATCGCTGAATTTTGGACTCGGCTGGTGACAAAATGTTCCAAACACACCCCATGCACACCTCCACCGGGGAAGGTGCCAGAAACGAGTTCTGTTGGTAGTTTTTACACTACCCCGGTAGGCAGCTGAAAGGCACCACAAAACTTGTTGTACCTGCTTTCTGGGCTGAGATGGGGAATCGCTGAATTTTGGACTTGGCTGGTGACAAAATGTTCCAAACACACCCCATGCACACCTCCACCGGGGAAGGTGCCAGAAACGAGTTCTGTTGGTAGTTTTTACACTACCCCGGTAGGCAGCTGAAAGGCACCATAAAACCGGTTCTACCTGCTTTCTGGGCTGAGATGGGGAATCGCTGAATTTTGGACTCGGCTGGTGACAAAATGTTCCAAACACACCCCATGCACAACTCCACCGGGGAAGGTGCCAGAAACGAGTTCTGTTGGTAGTTTTTACACTACCCCGGTAGGCAGCTGAAAGGCACCACAAAACTTGTTCTACCTGCTTTCTGGGCTGAGATGGGGAATCGCTGAATTTTGGACTCGGCTGGTGACAAAATGTTCCAAACACACCCCATGCACAACTCCACCGGGGAAGGTGCCAGAAACGAGTTCTGTTGGTAGTTTTTACACTACCCCGGTAGGCAGCTGAAAGGCACCACAAAACTTGTTCTACCTGCTTTCTGGGCTGAGATGGGGAATCGCTGAATTTTGGACTCGGCTGGTGACAAAATGTTCCAAACACACCCCATGCACAACTCCACCGGGGAAGGTGCCAGAAACGAGTTCTGTTGGTAGTTTTTACACTACCCCGGTAGGCAGCTGAAAGGCACCACAAAACTTGTTCTACCTGCTTTCTGGGCTGAGATGGGGAATCGCTGAATTTTCGACTCGGCTGGTGACAAAATGTTCCAAACACACCCCATGCACAACTCCACCGGGGAAGGTGCCAGAAAGGAGTTCTGTTGGTAGGTAGTTTTTACACTACCCCGATAGGCAAGAGAAAGGCACCACAAAACTTGTTCTACCTGCTTTCTGGGCTGAGATGGGGAACGGCTGAATTTTGGACTCGGCTGGTGACAAAATGTTCCAAACACACCCCATGCACAACTCCACCGGGGAAGGTGCCAGAAACGAGTTCTGTTGGTAGTTTTTACACTACCCCGGTAGGCAGCTGAAAGGCACCACAAAACTTGTTCTACCTGCTTTCTGGGCTGAGATGGGGAATCGCTGAATTTTGGACTCGGCTGCTGACAAAATGTTCCAAACACACCCCATGCACAACTCCACCGGGGAAGGTGCCAGAAACGAGTTCTGTTGGTAGTTTTTACACTACCCCGGTAGGCAGCTGAAAGGCACCACAAAACTTGTTCTACCTGCTTTCTGGGCTGAGATGGGGAATCGCTGAATTTTGGACTCGGCTGGTGACAAAATGTTCCAAACACACCCCATGCACAACTCCACCGGGGAAGGTGCCAGAAACGAGTTCTGTTGGTAGTTTTACACTACCCCGGTAGGCAGCTGAAAGGCACCACAAAACTTGTTCTACCTGCTTTCTGGGCTGAGATGGGGAATCGCTGACTTTTGGACTCGGCTGGTGACAAAATGTTCCAAACACACCCCATGCACAACTCCACCGGGGAAGGTGCCAGAAACGAGTTCTGTTGGTAGTTTTTACACTACCCCGGTAGGCAGCTGAAAGGCACCACAAAACTTGTTCTACCTGCTTTCTGGGCTGAGATGGGGAATCGCTGAATTTTGGACTCGGCTGGTGACAAAATGTTCCAAACACACCCCATGCACAACTCCACCGGGGAAGGTGCCAGAAACGAGTTCTGTTGGTAGTTTTTACACTACCCCGGTAGGCAGCTGAAAGGCACCACAAAACTTGTTCTACCTGCTTTCTGGGCTGAGATGGGGAATCGCTGAATTTTGGACTCGGCTGGTGACAAAATGTTCCAAACACACCCCATGCACAACTCCACCGGGGAAGGTGCCAGAAACGAGTTCTGTTGGTAGTTTTTACACTACCCCGGTAGGCAGCTGAAAGGCACCACAAAACTTGTTCTACCTGCTTTCTGGGCTGAGATGGGGAATCGCTGACTTTTGGACTCGGCTGGTGACAAAATGTTCCAAACACACCCCATGCACAACTCCACCGGGGAAGGTGCCAGAAACGAGTTCTGTTGGTAGTTTTTACACTACCCCGGTAGGCAGCTGAAAGGCACCACAAAACTTGTTCTACCTGCTTTCTGGGCTGAGATGGGGAATCGCTGACTTTTGGACTCGGCTGGTGACAAAATGTTCCAAACACACCCCATGCACAACTCCACCGGGGAAGGTGCCAGAAACGAGTTCTGTTGGTAGTTTTTACACTACCCCGGTAGGCAGCTGAAAGGCACCACAAAACTTGTTCTACCTGCTTTCTGGGCTGAGATGGGGAATCGCTGACTTTTGGACTCGGCTGGTGACAAAATGTTCCAAACACACCCCATGCACAACTCCACCGGGGAAGGTGCCAGAAACGAGTTCTGTTGGTAGTTTTTACACTACCCCGGTAGGCAGCTGAAAGGCACCACAAAACTTGTTCTACCTGCTTTCTGGGCTGAGATGGGGAATCGCTGACTTTTGGACTCGGCTGGTGACAAAATGTTCCAAACACACCCCATGCACAACTCCACCGGGGAAGGTGCCAGAAACGAGTTCTGTTGGTAGTTTTTACACTACCCCGGTAGGCAGCTGAAAGGCACCACAAAACTTGTTCTACCTGCTTTCTGGGCTGAGATGGGGAATCGCTGAATTTTGGACTCGGCTGGTGACAAAATGTTCCAAACACACCCCATGCACAACTCCACCGGGGAAGGTGCCAGAAACGAGTTCTGTTGGTAGTTTTTACACTACCCCGGTAGGCAGCTGAAAGGCACCACAAAACTTGTTCTACCTGCTTTCTGGGCTGAGATGGGGAATCGCTGAATTTTGGACTCGGCTGCTGACAAAATGTTCCAAACACACCCCATGCACAACTCCACCGGGGAAGGTGCCAGAAACGAGTTCTGTTGGTAGTTTTTACACTACCCCGGTAGGCAGCTGAAAGGCACCACAAAACTTGTTCTACCTGCTTTCTGGGCTGAGATGGGGAATCGCTGAATTTTGGACTCGGCTGGTGACAAAATGTTCCAAACACACCCCATGCACAACTCCACCGGGGAAGGTGCCAGAAACGAGTTCTGTTGGTAGTTTTACACTACCCCGGTAGGCAGCTGAAAGGCACCACAAAACTTGTTCTACCTGCTTTCTGGGCTGAGATGGGGAATCGCTGACTTTTGGACTCGGCTGGTGACAAAATGTTCCAAACACACCCCATGCACAACTCCACCGGGGAAGGTGCCAGAAACGAGTTCTGTTGGTAGTTTTTACACTACCCCGGTAGGCAGCTGAAAGGCACCACAAAACTTGTTCTACCTGCTTTCTGGGCTGAGATGGGGAATCGCTGAATTTTGGACTCGGCTGGTGACAAAATGTTCCAAACACACCCCATGCACAACTCCACCGGGGAAGGTGCCAGAAACGAGTTCTGTTGGTAGTTTTTACACTACCCCGGTAGGCAGCTGAAAGGCACCACAAAACTTGTTCTACCTGCTTTCTGGGCTGAGATGGGGAATCGCTGAATTTTGGACTCGGCTGGTGACAAAATGTTCCAAACACACCCCATGCACAACTCCACCGGGGAAGGTGCCAGAAACGAGTTCTGTTGGTAGTTTTTACACTACCCCGGTAGGCAGCTGAAAGGCACCACAAAACTTGTTCTACCTGCTTTCTGGGCTGAGATGGGGAATCGCTGACTTTTGGACTCGGCTGGTGACAAAATGTTCCAAACACACCCCATGCACAACTCCACCGGGGAAGGTGCCAGAAACGAGTTCTGTTGGTAGTTTTTACACTACCCCGGTAGGCAGCTGAAAGGCACCACAAAACTTGTTCTACCTGCTTTCTGGGCTGAGATGGGGAATCGCTGACTTTTGGACTCGGCTGGTGACAAAATGTTCCAAACACACCCCATGCACAACTCCACCGGGGAAGGTGCCAGAAACGAGTTCTGTTGGTAGTTTTTACACTACCCCGGTAGGCAGCTGAAAGGCACCACAAAACTTGTTCTACCTGCTTTCTGGGCTGAGATGGGGAATCGCTGACTTTTGGACTCGGCTGGTGACAAAATGTTCCAAACACACCCCATGCACAACTCCACCGGGGAAGGTGCCAGAAACGAGTTCTGTTGGTAGTTTTTACACTACCCCGGTAGGCAGCTGAAAGGCACCACAAAACTTGTTCTACCTGCTTTCTGGGCTGAGATGGGGAATCGCTGACTTTTGGACTCGGCTGGTGACAAAATGTTCCAAACACACCCCATGCACAACTCCACCGGGGAAGGTGCCAGAAACGAGTTCTGTTGGTAGTTTTTACACTACCCCGGTAGGCAGCTGAAAGGCACCACAAAACTTGTTCTACCTGCTTTCTGGGCTGAGATGGGGAATCGCTGAATTTTGGACTCGGCTGGTGACAAAATGTTCCAAACACACCCCATGCACAACTCCACCGGGGAAGGTGCCAGAAACGAGTTCTGTTGGTAGTTTTTACACTACCCCGGTAGGCAGCTGAAAGGCACCACAAAACTTGTTCTACCTGCTTTCTGGGCTGAGATGGGGAATCGCTGAATTTTGGACTCGGCTGGTGACAAAATGTTCCAAACACACCCCATGCACAACTCCACCGGGGAAGGTGCCAGAAACGAGTTCTGTTGGTAGTTTTTACACTACCCCGGTAGGCAGCTGAAAGGCACCACAAAACTTGTTCTACCTGCTTTCTGGGCTGAGATGGGGAATCGCTGAATTTTGGACTCGGCTGGTGACAAAATGTTCCAAACACACCCCATGCACAACTCCACCGGGGAAGGTGCCAGAAACGAGTTCTGTTGGTAGTTTTTACACTACCCCGGTAGGCAGCTGAAAGGCACCACAAAACTTGTTCTACCTGCTTTCTGGGCTGAGATGGGGAATCGCTGACTTTTGGACTCGGCTGGTGACAAAATGTTCCAAACACACCCCATGCACAACTCCACCGGGGAAGGTGCCAGAAACGAGTTCTGTTGGTAGTTTTTACACTACCCCGGTAGGCAAGAGAAAGGCACCACAAAAGTTGTTCTACCTGCTTTCTGGGCTGAGATGGGGAATCGCTGACTTTTGGACTCGGCTGGTGACAAAATGTTCCAAACACACCCCATGCACAACTCCACCGGGGAAGGTGCCAGAAACGAGTTCTGTTGGTAGTTTTTACACTACCCCGGTAGGCAGCTGAAAGGCACCACAAAACTTGTTCTACCTGCTTTCTGGGCTGAGATGGGGAATCGCTGACTTTTGGACTCGGCTGGTGACAAAATGTTCCAAACACACCCCATGCACAACTCCACCGGGGAAGGTGCCAGAAACGAGTTCTGTTGGTAGTTTTTACACTACCCCGGTAGGCAGCTGAAAGGCACCACAAAACTTGTTCTACCTGCTTTCTGGGCTGAGATGGGGAATCGCTGACTTTTGGACTCGGCTGGTGACAAAATGTTCCAAACACACCCCATGCACAACTCCACCGGGGAAGGTGCCAGAAACGAGTTCTGTTGGTAGTTTTTACACTACCCCGGTAGGCAGCTGAAAGGCACCACAAAACTTGTTCTACCTGCTTTCTGGGCTGAGATGGGGAATCGCTGACTTTTGGACTCGGCTGGTGACAAAATGTTCCAAACACACCCCATGCACAACTCCACCGGGGAAGGTGCCAGAAACGAGTTCTGTTGGTAGTTTTTACACAACCCCGGTAGGCAGCTGAAAGGCACCACAAAACTTGTTCTACCTGCTTTCTGGGCTGAGATGGGGAATCGCTGAATTTTGGACTCGGCTGGTGACAAAATGTTCCAAACACACCCCATGCACAACTCCACCGGGGAAGGTGCCAGAAACGAGTTCTGTTGGTAGTTTTTACACTACCCCGGTAGGCAGCTGAAAGGCACCACAAAACTTGTTCTACCTGCTTTCTGGGCTGAGATGGGGAATCGCTGACTTTTGGACTCGGCTGGTGACAAAATGTTCCAAACACACCCCATGCACAACTCCACCGGGGAAGGTGCCAGAAACGAGTTCTGTTGGTAGTTTTTACACTACCCCGGTAGGCAGCTGAAAGGCACCACAAAACTTGTTCTACCTGCTTTCTGGGCTGAGATGGGGAACGGCTGACTTTTGGACTCGGCTGGTGACAAAATGTTCCAAACACACCCCATGCACAACTCCACCGGGGAAGGTGCCAGAAACGAGTT